>NC_091433.1:89094359-89317863 GCF_964237555.1 Oryctolagus cuniculus
GAAAAGAGAGAGAGAGAGAGAATCTTGGATCCACTGGTTCACTCCCCAAATGGCCACAATGGCTGGAGCTGTGCTGATCTGTATAATGTATAGTAGTATACATTATATGTATAATAGTATAATATATACTATGTATATGTATAATAGTATAATGATCTGAAGCCAGGAGCCAGCATCTTCCATCCTGATCTCCATGTGGGTACAGGGGCCTAAGGCCTTGGGCCATCTTCCACTGCTTTCCCAGGCTATAGTAATGGAGCTGGATTGGAAGAGGAAAAACCGGGGCACAAACTGGCATCCTTATGGAATACCAGTGCCACAGGTGGAGGCTTAACCTACTATGCCACACACTGGCCCCAGTGCATTTCAACTTTTAATTCTAGTTTATTTAGCTTTTCTTTTTTTCCTGTTCATGAGCAGTCATCTCAGAGGTATTACTATTTTATTAATAACTAGATAAATATAATTTTGGTTTGCTGAGTTCTGTATATGATCACTTGTTTCTTTATAAAAATTTGCTTTTTTACCTCCTTTTCATTCTCTTTTATTTTGCTCTGTTTAATCTTTCTTGAGTTTAATACTTTCTTTCTAAATTTTGTTCTTACTAATTTCAAATAGAAAGTTTAAAGTTGCACGTTCCTTCTTATCTATCATTTTCTCTATACTGTCTTGTTTTAAAAATATAATTTATGTTCTGTTATTTATTTATATAAGGGGTACATATTTCATGTATGTCATATATACTTTTTTTTTGCAATTAGAACAAGTAGTCTTTGATTAAGTCTTTCCATAGAAAAGCAATTTCCAAGGTATCTTATTAAAAATGTATGTAAGAGATAGTATAAAGTATATAGTAAACAACTGGAGGACTATATAAATATGTATACACATACTTGGTTTTATGCATAGAATATCTTCAGAAAGGAACACAAGAAACAAATAACATTGATATGTCCATAAGGGAACTGGGTAATCTGGTAATATGGGTAAGGAATTTTTTTTCACAACACAATCTTATGTATTTAAACTTTCGAATGTGGATATATTGCCATTAAAAACAACTAACCTAGGGGTGTTGTTGTGGTGTGACAGGTTAAGCTGCCACCTGCAACACTGGCATCCCATATGGGGACCATTTTAATGTCCCAGCTGCTCTACTTCCCATCCTGCTCCCTGATAATGTGCCTGGGAAAGCAGCAGAAGACAACCCAAGTCCCTGGGTACCTGCAGCCATGCAGGAGACATGCATGAAGTTCCTGGCTCTAGCCCAGCCCAGCCCTGGCCATTGAGGCCATTTGAGGAGTGAACCGGCAGATGGAAGATCCCTATCTTCATCTATTCCTCTCTCTCTCTCCCTCCCCTTGCAACTCTGCCTTTCAAATAAATAAAATAAATCTAAAAAAATCAAATAACTTGAAATGTTAAAATCCTGTCAATGGAATAATATGCTTAGCATATTGCCCTGGATGCTTGCACTGTCTCTATTGGCATGCACTGTATAAATGGTGTGTAAGTTTTCTAGGGCTGCTATAACAAATACCATAGATGAGGTGGCATAAACAACAGAAATTTATTTCCTCACATTCTGGAGGGTAGAATAAGTGTCAGCTGCAGGGTTGATTCTTTCTAAAGGCCTGATTCTTTGACTTAAGATGACTGTTTTTTTCCCTTTGTCTTCATATTGGATGTGGGTGTCCCAAGTGGTAGCTTAACTCACTACTCTACAACACCTATCCTACCTTTCTTTTTTATGCAAACTTTACACAAAACTAGAAACATACAATATAGTTCCTTTTTATCCTACTGCATACTTGTAACTTGATGTGTTCTAAAATAACAGATTTTCAGGAAAATTAATGAAAAGTCTATGTAAGTCTCCAATGAGTCATTCCGATACTGGAGACAGTAAGAGCTGTGTGCTGGGTTTTGAGTTCTTAGTTATGATGAGTAGATCTACGAGAAGAAAGGGCTGTTGGGCCACAGGGACCAATGGGGGGTCAAGATTTTAGAACTCATTACTCATTGGTTAGGCTTCTGTTCATGGTCTCAGGAACATGTCAAAGTCTAAGATGCGGTTGGTACCAAGGACTTCCAAATATATCTTGTCTTCTAGCTAAGAATTATTTTTGCCTTTGTGGTGGCATATTTGTGCTATAAAGAACTCTACTGTGAATAAGGACTCTCCATATTAGATTTAAGTACCTAAAAATAGCATAGGACAAGTATGGAAATAACTTACAAATTGTTTAAATAATTTTAGTACTTTTGCTAAGGTGAAGTTTTTTTTATTATATTCAGCCCTCACCCTGACTGTTGATGAACAGCTTAATGTGTTATCCCGCTTAGTATTTTTTGTTTGTTTGTTCTACTTAATACTTTTGGTTGAATACTGTAATCAATACACAATTCTTCTTAAGTGCTGAAACTTAACTGAAAAGTGATCGCTGTTAAATTAAGAGTGGGAATAAGAGAGGGAAGAGATGTACAATTCGGGACATGCTCAAGCTGACTTACCTCAAACAGTAGAGTTAGAAACATACCAGGGGATTCGAATTCAATCCCATCAAGGTGGCATGTACCAATGCCATCTCACTAGTCCCGGTGATCAATTTCTGTTCACAGTTGATCGTAATGATAGGACTAAGAACCAAAGAGATCACATAAACAAGACTAGTGTCTGCAAATACTAGCTGATAGAATCAAAAAGGGAGAGAACGATCCAACATGGGAAGTGAGATACACAGCAGACCCATAGAATGGCAAATGTCCTAACAGCACTCTGGCCCAATATTCAGCCCTTAAGGCATGCGGATCCGGCTGGAATGCCCATGAGAGTGTCGCTCCCCCTCTTCGTGGAGGAACGACACAGGACCCTGCGCTGTTCTTTCGTCTGCTCGGCCCTCCCCGGGTTTGCTGCTGGTTCTTCCCGGGTTGGCTACTATCCCTTCCACCTCCGTGGAAGGGCAGTTCCCCCTGGCCACATTCCCCACTTCCGCAGGGGAGCGGCACACCGCCGGCCGGCTCTTCTCGGGGGCTGCACGGGTGTTCCTTCAGCTAGATGTTCCCCTTAGATGTTCCTGGTGCATGCCGTCTCTCTCCTCCTTTATAGTCCTCCTCCACCAATCCTAACTCGGCTGCCCACACGCCGAGTACGCTGCTCTCCTCCAATCAGGAGCAAGTCCTACAGTTTATTAGCTGAACTGGAGGCAGCTGTGCGGAAGCTGTTTACTTCTCTCCCAGCGCCATATTGTGGGAGAGCAGATGCATAGAATAAGTCTTAATTCCAGTAACTCAGTCTAGTCCGGATTGCTCCCCACAGATCCCCCTTTCTTTTTATTTTTGGCGTTGATACGCGCCTGTCTTCGGTGCCCCGTGGCACACACTCTGCTCTACTTGCTAGAGTTGCCACAGGTTCTTACAAGTCCTATCAATCAGGAAAACCGAATCCGGGTCCTCTCTTCGCCATGTTGTGAGGAGGTTTTTAGGCGCTGATGCGTGCCTGTGTTCGGTGACCTGCGGCTCATACTCTGGTCGAGTCGCCTGCTGGCGCTTACCGCCTTAATCAGGCAGACCGAATCCAAGCTTTCTCATTGCCGTATTGTGGGGGAGACTTATTAGTGTTGGTTCGTGCCTATCTTCGGTGACCTTCAGCTCATACTCTGGTCGAGCTGCTTGCTGGTGCTTACCGCCTTAATCAGGCAGACCGAATCCAAGCCTCCTAATTGTTGTATTGTGGGGAGGCCTTACTGATGTTAATTCGTGCCTGTCTTCGGTGACCTGCGGCGCATAAGCTGCTAGCCGCCGCAGGTGCTCATCGCCTCACTTAATCAGGCAGACCGAATCCAAGCTCTCACATTGCTGTGTTGAGGGGAGGCCTTTCTATTTCTCTATTTCTCTATCTCCGGGCATTCCTATTTCTCCCATTTTACTTCTATCTTCCAGCATTCCTATTTCTCTCATCTTACTTCTAAACTTCTGTTTCTCTTATCCCCGTGGCTTTCCGGCACCTCGCCCCGCCGGCGGGTTCCCGGCTCTGCGCCGCTTCAGCCCGCGCCTCTCTCATCTGCGCGGCTCGGCTTTGCGCGCGCACACTCCACGGTCTCGCACTTAACCCTTTCGCGTCTGAACCACGGCCTCGCGCCAGCCCCGTTCCCTATCTACTTGTGCCCCGCACGCTCTCTCTGCGCACGGCAGCCTCCACGAGTCACACAGCGTAGCTTACGTGTCCGCCACTAGCATTCAATCTAAGTTCCCTGGGCTAGCCTGGCGAATTCAACCCAGCTTACGTCTCCGCCCCACGGTTTGGCTTCCCGTCCTTTGCTCCCCGGGCTAATCAGACGGATCCCAATCTGGCTTACGTTTCAGCTTCTGGTTTCAACTTTTCGCCCCCCATTCCCGGGCTAACTTGAGAATCCCAAAGTGGCTTTCGTTTCTGCCTTGGCCTGCCCCCCGCGGCTTCAATTTCCCTAACATTTTTCTCTACCCGGTATGTTTCCCCAAGCTTTCCTCCAACAATACTCCTCCCTCATTTCTCCTGGCCTCTCCCCACAGTCCGCATCCGAGTCTGTTTGTTCTGGCTTTCACTTTTGCTTTCGACCTTAGAGATTTCTCCCAGCCTCCCCCTGTAGTCCGTATCCGAGTCTATGCCTAGGCTTTCAATAGCTTCTTCCGGCACCTTTTTCGTCCGGCTTTTCCCTAGGCTGTTTGCTAGTCTCTCTCTCCGATATTTTCCACTTCTTCCCTCCTAGGTTTCCTATCCGTCCTAGGTTTCCTATCCGAGTCACGGCACCATTATGTCGCTCCCCCTCTTCGTGGAGGAACGACACAGGACCCTGCGCTGTTCTTTCGTCTGCTCGGCCCTCCCCGGGTTTGCTGCTGGTTCTTCCCGGGTTGGCTACTGTCCCTTCCACCTCCGTGGAAGGGCAGTTCCCCCTGGCCACATTCCCCACTTCCGCAGGGGAGCGGCACACCGCCGGCCGGCTCTTCTCGGGGGCTGCACGGGTGTTCCTTCAGCTAGATGTTCCCCTTAGATGTTCCTGGTGCATGCCGTCTCTCTCCTCCTTTATAGTCCTCCTCCGCCAATCCTAACTCGGCTGCCCACACGCCGAGTACGCTGCTCTCCTCCAATCAGGAGCAAGTCCTACAGTTTATTAGCTGAACTGGAGGCAGCTGTGCGGAAGCTGTTTACTTCTCTCCCAGCGCCATATTGTGGGAGAGCAGATGCATAGAATAAGTCTTAATTCCAGTAACTCAGTCTAGTCCGCATTGCGCCCCACAGAGAGTATTTCAGGCATGGAAAGCCAAGACACTCTGGGGGGAAAAAAAAACCTAAATGAAAGATCTCCACGAGTGAGATCCCAGTGGAAAGAATGGGTCATCAAAGAAGGAGGTACCTTTCTCTGAAGGGAGGAGAGAACTTCCACTTTGACCATGGCCTTGTCTAAATATGATCAGAGTCAGTGAACTCAGGGGGCTTCCATAGCCTTGGCAGCTCATGACAAGAGCCTAGGGTGATTACTGAGGCCATAAACAAGAATGTCAATTTGTTAAGTCAACAACAGGAGTCACTGTGCACTTACTCCTCATGTAGGATCTTTGTCCTTAGTGTGCTGTACATTGAGATTTAATGCTATAACTAGTACTCAAACAGTATTTTTCACCTTATGTTTCTGTGTGGGAGCAAACTGTTGAAATCTTTACTTACTGTATGCTAAACTGATCTTCTGTATATAAAGAGAATCGAAAATGAATCTTGATGTGAATGGAAGGGGAGAGTGAGTGGATAATGGGAGGGTTGCGGGTGGGAGGGACGTTATGGGGGGAAGCCATTGTAATCCATAAGCTGTACTTTGGAAATTTATATTCATTAAATAAAAGTTAAAAAAGATTATTATAAGGAGAAAAAAATTTTTAAATTTTTTTTTAAATTTAATGAATACAAGCTTCATGCATTTCTTTAGTATAATTTTAGGAATATAATGAGTCTTTCCACCATGCCGCCCTCCCACCTCCTCCCCCACCTCTCTCCTTCCTCTCCTATTTACAGTCTTATTTTATACTAAGATCTATTTTCAATTAAATTTATTCACAGAAGATTAAGTCTTCTTCAGTAAAGAGTTCATCAGTTAGTATGATAAAAGAAAAGAGTAAAAGAAAAATAAAAATGAAGAGACTATTTTTCAACAGTTGAGACAAGGGCTGTTGAAAGTCATTGCATTTTTGTTAACTTTTTTTTTGAGTAACTTAATTAACTTTAAAGAAGCATCCAAGAGTGATACATCTTTCTTGAGCAGTTAGACATAACTGTAGCTTATGAGACATAAGAATATCCTTCACTTAATACATTAAGAGAAAGTAAGTCTTTTGGAACAAGTTTTGTCATCAATTAAAGAAGTACTTAAGAAAATAAGCAATGGAGTTGGACATTTTTGCATAACTAAAATTTAAGACATAAGTATATCCTTAAATTAATATGCTAAACTGGAATAAATCTTCAAAAACAAGTTTTATTGCTAACTCTCCTAATACAACTCTTTGAGAGCAGAGGCCCTGCATGGGAAGTTAATGCACAGTGACTCCTGTTGTTAATTTAAGAATTAGCACTCTTATGTATAACCTCTGTGATAATTTGGGGCTCTTGACATGAGCTGCCAAGGCTATGGAAGCCTTTTGAATTCACAAACTCCATCAGTATTTAGACAAGGCAATAAGCAAAGTAGAAGTTCTCTCCTTCCCTCAGAGAAAAGTATCTCATTCTTTGATGACCATTTCTTTATACTGGGGTCTCACCCACAGAGGTCCTTCAGGTAGGACGCTTTTTGACACAGTGTCTTGGCTTTCCATGACTGAAATGTTCTCATGGACTTTTCAGCTAGACCAGAATGCCTTTAGAGCTGATTCTGAGGTTAGAGTACTACTTAAAGTGATAGTCATTCTATGAGTCTGCTGTGTGGACTGCTTCCCAGGTTGGAACTCTTGTTCCTTTTTAATTCTATTATTATTCCCAAACACTTAATCCTATTTATATGATCACTTTAACACTTAATCCTATCCATATGATCACTTTAACACTTAAAATGCTAATTTTACCACCCAATTTTAGAAGATTTGGGGTCCCATGGCAAATTTTTAAACTGTATCGTTAGAAGTAAGTCTGTAGGAATGTATACAGAATTATACAGATTTAAAAACTATACATTTCACAATTACAACTTTAGGAACATGGTGATTCTTCCTACCATGCCCACCCTCCCACCCACATTCCCACTGCCTTCCTCCTCCCTCTAATCCCACTCTTATTTTTATAAGATCTATTTTCAGTTAACTTTATATGTTATATTTATAACATGCTTATATGTTCATATAACATTTATATGTTCATATAACATTTATAACATGTAAATATGTTGTATTTGTGACATATGACTAACTCTATGTTAAGAAAAGAGTTCAACAAATAGTAAGAAAAAATTAAAAACAAACCTGTACCTAAAAAGTCGACATAATGGCTGTTCAGAGTTTTTACTTCTCAAAGTGTCAATTTCACTTCTACAGATTGTCTTTTGGGTGCTCTATTAGTTTTCACGGGTCAGAGAGAACATACAATATTTGTCCTTTTGGGACTGATTTGTTTTGCTAAGTATGATGTTTTCCAGATTCATCCATTTTGTAGCAAATGACCATATTTCATTTTTATTTTGTTTTGTTTTATCTCTGTGTATTATTCCATGGTGTACATATATCATAATTTCTTTATCCAGTCTTCTGTTGATAGGCATTTGGGTTGATTCCATGTTTTAGCTATTGTGAATTGAACTACAGTAAACATGGGGTGTAAAGATAACTCTTTCATATGCTGACTTCATTTCCCTTGGGTAAATTCCCATGATTGCGATGGCTGGGTCATATGGTAGGTCTATATTCATATTTCTGATGAATCTACATACTGTCTTCCATAGTAGCTTTACCAGTTTACATTCCTACCAGAAGTAGATTAGGGTATCTTTTCCCCACATCCTTGCCAGCATTTGTTGTTTGTTGATTTCTGTATGAAAGCCACTATAACTGGGGTGAGGTGAAACCTCGTTGTGGCTTTGATTTGCATTTCCCTGATGGCTGGTGATCCTGAGCATTTTTTCATGTCTGTGGCCATTTTGAAAAATGTCTGTTTAAGCCCTTTGCCTTTTCTTAACTGGGTTGTTAGTTTTGTTGCTGTTGACTTTCATGATATTTTATATATCCTGGTTATTAATCCTTTATCAATTTTATAGTTGGCAAATATTTTTTCCCAATATGTTGGATGTCTCTTTGTTAATTGTTTCTTTTGCAGTACAGAAGCTTCTCAATTTGATGTGATCCCATTTGTCAATTTTGGCTTTGATTGCCTATGCCTCTGGAGTCCTTTCCAAGAACTCTTTGCTTATGCTAATAACTTGCAGGGTTTCCCCAGTGTTCTCTAATAATTTGATTGTATCTGTAATCCATTTTGAGAGGATTTTTGTGTAAGGTGTAAGATAAGAGCTTTGCTTCATATTTCTTCATTGTGGCAATCCAATTTTCCCAGAACCATTTGTTGAAGAGACTGTGCCAGGGATTGATTTTAGCTCTTTTGTCAAAGATAAGTTGGTTGTAGATGCTTGGATTGATTTCTGGGGTTTCTGTTCTGTTACATTGGTTTATTCATCTGTTTTTGTACCCAGTACCAGGCTGGTTTGATTGTAATTGCCCTGCAGTATTTCTTGAAATCTGGTATTTTGATGCCTCCAGGTTTGTTGTATAAAATTGCTTTAGCTATTCGGGATCTGCTGTGTTTCCATATGCATTTCAGCATCATGTTTTCAACATCTGAGAATAATGTGCTTGGTATTTTGATTGGTATTACATTGAATCTTAAATTGATTTTTTTGTAGTATGGAATTTTTCCAGAGACCAGCTCCAGGCAGCCCAGGGGCCCCAGGGTGTGAGAGGTGTCGGCACTCAAAGAAATGAGAGACACTCACAGCAAGGCTGATGGCATGGCTCTGGCTCTCAGGCACCAGACTTTATTTTTATATCATAAGTCACATAATGATTCTTTTTTCTCACAATAACAAGTCTATTGTCCATTTTTTTCTAATAACAATTTCTTTTATTTTCAAGGGCATATTCAGAGCATGGGTCACAATCACAGGTGCGAGGCATGTTCAGATCATGGGTTACTATCACCTACAGGTGTGAGATAATGGGCTGCTCACACAAGCCAAAGCCTGGAGAGCTGTTAAGCAAAGCAGAAATTGGCTACACAAGCTAGAATAGTACCTTACTAATCTAATCTTTACTAGAAGCCCCAAGTTCAAAGCAGGCCCCTTTTTGAAATGTATCCCTTCTTTGCAGTTCTTTCTGTAACTCTAATTTCTTTGTTGTACTTATTTAAAGGTTCACTTACATCTGTCCTACAGTTTTGACATCCTAACCATTACTCTATTTGTAGCACATATTGAATTAAAGCTTTAATAACATTTGTCTCTGTTTTAGTGGGATGTATATCAGGGAACCTGTTGCTTTTTAATTCTTTTCCACAAACAGCTAAACCCTGCATAAAGCATCAACCTTTTCTCCTACACTAACATTCTGCTTGATTAAAATTCTACAAAGCAATGGACAGTTTGGGGATTATGAGACTATGCGTTCTTCCCTAAAATTAGGAATACAGCAATTATTAGCAGGGCCACCAGGAAGCTCCGGCTTTCTTAAGCAGAGTGTAGTTCCCAACAAACCTAAAACCACCAAGAGGACCACATCTGTCCTCACGCCTTGCTGAGACAGACCTTCTGCTGTGTCAGCCAGCTAAAGTTGCCTTGGCCTCATCAGAATTTTGTTGATATTGATTCTTCCAATCCATAAACATGGAAGACTTTTCCATTTTTTTTGTAGTTTCTTCTATTTTGTTCTTTAATATTTTGTAATTCTCATCATAGAGATCCTTCACATCCTTATTTAAATTATTTCAAGGTAGTTGATTTTTTTAATAGTTATTGTGAATGGTTTTTTTTAATTCTTTTTGTTTTGACAGGCAGAGTTAGACAGTGAGAGAGAGAGACAGAGAGAAAGGTCTTCCTTCCGTTGGTACACCCTGCAAATGGCCGCTATGGCTGGCGTGCTTCGCTGATCCGAAGCCAGGAGCCAAGTGCTTCCTCCTGGTCTCCCACATGGGTGCAGGGCCCAAGGACTTGAGCCTTCCTCCACTGCCTTCCTGGGCCACAGCAGAGAGCTGGACTGGAAGAGGAGCAACGGGGACAGAGTCTAGCACCCCAACCAGGACTAGAACCCAGGGTGCTGGTGCTGCAGGTGGAGGATTAGCCTAGTGATCTGCGGCACCGGCCTGGGCTTGATCTTAGAAATTCTTTCTCAGCTGTGGCATTGTCTGTGTATAGAAATGGTGTTGATTTTTGTGTGTTGATTTTATATCCTGCTTCTTTACCAGACTCTTCTATGCATTCCAATAGTCTCTTAGTGGAGTCTTTTGGATCCCCTATGTGTAGAATCATATCATCTGCAAGTAAGGATAGTTTGACTTCCTCCTTTCCAATTTGTATCCTTTTGATTTTTTTTTTCTTGCCTAATGGCTCTGGCTGAAACTTCCAGGACTATGTTGAATAGTAACGGTGACAGTGGGCATCATTGTCTGGTTAAGGATCTCAGTGGGAATGCTTGAAACTTTCCCTCTTTCAATAGGATGCTGGCCATGTGTTTGTCATAAATTGCCTTAATTGTGTTAAGGAGTGTTCCTTATACAACCAATTTGCTTAGGGTTTTCATCATGAAAGGATGTTGTATTTTATCAAATGCCTTCTCTACATCTGTTGAGGTAATCATATTGTTTTGTTGTCCAGTCTGTTAATGTGGTGTATCACATTGATTGATTTGCAAGTGTTGAACCATCCCTGCATTCTGGGAATAATTCCCACTTGTCAGGGTGGATAATTTTTCCGATGTGTTGTTAGATTCAATTGGCTAATATTTTGTTGAGGATTTTTGTATCTATGTTCATCAGGGATATTGGTCTATAGTTATCTTTCTCTGTTGCATCTTTTCCAGGTTTGGGTATTAAGGTGATGCAGGCTTTGGAAAAGGAGTGTGGGTAGACTCCTTTTCAATTGTTTAGAATAGATTGAGAAGAATTGAAATTAGTTCTTCTTTAGATTTCTGGTAGAATTCAGCAGTGAAGCCATCTGGTCCTGGAGTTTTCATTGTTGGGAGGATTTTTATTACTGATTCTATCTCTGTCTTGGTTTGTGGTCTATTTAATTTTTCTGTATCTTCTTGACTTAATTTTGATAGATTGTGTCTTTCTAGGAATCTGTCCATTTCTTCTAGGTTTCCTAGTTTGTTGGCATACAGCTCTTTGTAATAAATTCTGATGACCTTTTTATTTCTGTGGTATCTGTTGTTACATTTACTTTTTCATCTGTGATTTTATTGATTTGCATCTTTTACTTTCTTTTTTTTTTTTGGTCAATCACACCAACAGTGTATCAATTTTATTTATTTTTTCAAAAACTCAGCTTTTCACTAATTCTCTGTATTTTTTGTTTCAATTTTGTTTATTTGTTTTCTAATTTTAATTATTTCATTCTAATTGTTTTGGGCTTGGTTTGTTTTTGATGTTCTAGGTCCTTGAGATGCATCAATAGCTCATTTATTTGGTAACTTTCCAGTTTCTACATGCAGGCACCTATTGCTATGAACTTCTATCTTAACACTACTTTTGCTGTATCCCATAGGTTTTGATATTATCATCTGTATTTATTTCCAGGAATTTTTTGATTTCTCTTTTGATTTCTTCTATGACCCTCTGTTCATTCAGGAGCATGTTGTTCAGTCTCCATTTGCTTATGTATGTTCTAGAGACTCTTGTTGAGTTCTAGTTTCTTACTATTGTGGTCCAAGAAGATGCATGGAATTATTTCAGTTTTTTTGAATTTGCTGAAACTTGTGCTGTGGGCTAGCATGTGGTCTATCCTAGATACTGTTCCATGTACTGATGAGAAGCATGTGTATTCTGCCTTTGTGTGGTGAAAGGTTCTGTAGATATTTGTTAGGTCCATTTGGTCTATAGTGTCCATTAACTCTGTTGCTTCCTGGTTGATTTTCTGTTTCTCCTCCTCCTGTGGGGCTTCCCAGGAGGTCTCCTCTTCTCTTTGCCGAGCATTTACTTCCTACCCTATTCCCTGAACATTTTCTTCCAAGCCTCGAGTAGGGTGCTGCTCCCAAATCTGCCATTTTCCCCCTATTCTATATATACAGTTTTAAGAACATGTTGGAACTTTTGAAAATTATTTTTTGTTAACAACAATTGTACATATTTTTGGGCTACACTGCCACATTTCAATACATGTATACCGTATATATTGATAAAATTAGGGTAATCAGCTTTTACCTCTCTTTGACATTGCTTTATTACTGGAGCCTTGTAACTCCTTTCTTCTATTTTCTTATAAAATGTGTACTACATTATTGTGAACTAATCATCCACTATGTGGCATAACACTGGGAATTTACTCTTTGTAACATTATGATTTGGTTCCACTGTTTAACTTCCCTATATCCCTTCTACACTTCCCAGCCCCCACTAATTACTACTCTGTTCATGTTGACATCTTGTAAGTTGCTATGAAAAACAGTGTGGATAGTCCTTAGAAAACTAGAGATGGGACTGCCACGTGTTTGTATATTTTTGATTACAAATTCACTCTCATTTTATATTGGTCTGTTTAGATTTTCTTTCTTCATGATTCAGTCTTAGAAGGTGGTATCTTCTTAGGAATTTATCAGTTTCTTTCAGTTTGTCAGATATTTTGCATTTAAGTTCTCTACATTCAGCATTCTTCTTGGAGGAAGTACATATTTTATCTCATATATTTTTTTTTTTTGACAGCAGAGTTAGACAGTGAGAGAGAGAGAAAGAGAAAAGTCTTCCTTTTTCCTTTAGTTCACTCCCCAAATGGCCGCTACCGTCGGCACGCTGCGCCAATCTGTAGCCAGGAGCTAGGTGCTTCCTCCTGGTCTCCCATGCGGGTACAGGGCCCAAGCACTTGGGCCATCTTCCACTGCCTTCCCAGGCCACAGCATGCATGGAATGGAAGAGGAGCAACTGGGACAGAATCTGGCGCCCCAACTGGGTCTAGAACCGGGTGTGCCGGCGCCGCAGGCAGAGGATTAGCCAAGTGAGCCACGGTGCCGTCCCTTATCTGGTATTATTATGATGCTCTGTTTTTAATTGTCTGACTTACATGTATGAGTTTGTCTTTATTGCACATTCACTCCTTTTGAAGATGTATTTTCTTATTTTAAAGGCAGAAGAATGACAGGAAGACACACATACACACACAAAGACATACACAGGGGGTGGAGGGGGAGAAAGGTCATCTATCCACTGTTTCACTTCCCCAGTGACTGCAAAAGCCAGGGCTTGGCCAGGCAGGCCTAAGCCAAGATCCAGGAACTCCATCCTTGTTTCCCATAGGAGTGGCAGGGGCCCAAGTACTTGATGTACTTGATCCATCATCACCTTCTACTTCCCAGATGCATTAGCAGGAACCTGGATCAGGAGAAGAGGCAGGACTTGATCCCAGACACTCTAATATGGGATGCCAGCATTGGAAGCAGTAGCTTAATGTGCTGTGCCACAACACTGGCCCCATATAGTCTCTCTTGAATGAAAGGGTATATGGGCATGGAATTTTAGATGGACAATTTCTGTTAGTCCTTTTATGAAATTCTGACATGTAATTTTGTTTCCTGTCAGTCAAATTAATTCATTTTACCTTTATACTTAAACCATATTTTTTCTGTAAAATAGGAAAATCCTTAGTCATATCTCCTCTATTATTGACTCTTTCTCATCCTGTATTTTTAAAAAAAATCTCCTGGATTTCTTTTATTTTAGGACCTCCGTGCTAGTCTCTATGGTGGTGGTGGTCATAGTGGTGGTGGATGTTCTCTTTTTTCTTCTCTTCCTGCTTCTTTATTTTTTTTCTGTCCTTCTGAGACTATAATAGAGCTTTAAAATAATTTACATATAGGGAAATTTGTCATTTATGTGTGGACAGTGTGATGAGTTTAGCAAATACATACAAATACTATTCAGATAACAACATATATAATAACAGTTTCATCACCAAGACTATTTCTTCTCACCTTACCTCTAGATCTGTACACTGGCAAATCTGTTTTCTGTGCCTATCAGTTTTTTACCTATTTTAGAACTTTAAAAAATGGAATCATATGTTATATAGTCTGGCCTCTTTTTCTTAGCATAATGCATGTGAGAGCCATCTGTTACGTGTGTCTATAGTTTGTTAGAGTGGTTACTGCTACTGAGACAATACCATTCTGAATAATGCTGCCTAACTCACTCTGTGCCAATTGTATTTCTCAACTCAGATGGTGGGAACAGAAACTAAAGCTATTTATGTTCTTGTGTGTATACAAAAGATGAGCATTTTACTCATTCTTTATGAATATTTTTACTCTGGCTCAGGTACCCACCAGTCCATATTTGATAGATTTTATGGGGGTCCCCACGGAACCCAGAGGCCCTGTTTGGGCATCTTTCCTTTCTGATTCTGTTCCCTAGGCACTCTGGCTGTGTTTGCTTCCCTGGACTTCCAGTTCCACCAGCTTAACTCAGGTGCCTGGAATTTGCCTGCCTCTCCATGCATGCAGTACATTGTGGAAACTCTCTCCAGGGAGTATGAAATTCAAACATGGGGCTCACCTTGTTTGTTTTTCCATCTCAGGGTTTAGTGTCCTGCACTAATAGTGAATGTCTGACTGATTCTTTCATATTTTCAGGTTTCTTTTTTTTTTCATACGGGAGGGTAGATCTAGTCTGTCACTTCATCTTGGTCATAACTGAAATTGTGCTTTATGGTTTGAGTATATATATATATATGTACACATATCTACATATATACATGCATATACACATATGTATATATATACACATTCATTCATTCAATTTAAAAGGAAGAGGGGGCAGAGAGAGAGAAAGAGAGAGAGAAAGAAAGAAAGAGTGAATTGATTTAATCCCATCTCACTTCCCAAATGCTCAGCATAGGCAGAGCAGGGGCAGGCTGTCTTAGAGCCAGGAACTTCAACTGGATCTCCCAGATGTTGCAGTGACCCAAGTACTTGAGCCATCTTCTGTTGCCTCCAGGGTGTGCATTAGCAGGACCCTGGATCAGGAGAAAAGGTAGGATTTGATCCCACGCACTCTGAAAATAGGATGCAGGCATCCCAAGTGGCGGTTTAATCCATTGTGCCACTATACCCACCACATGCACTTTCAGATATTATATTTTTAAAAATAAAAGCATTTTATTGACACATGTTTAGAAAGACATATCAATGCAATAGACTATTATATCCAAAATACACTCGAGTATGTACATATAAATTTAATATATGATAAAGGAGACCATTAATGTAAAAAAGCTGATTACTCAATGATATTGACGTAAATAAATTCTAAAAAATAAATTTGAACCATACTTGATAACCCAAGTCAAATTATATTTCATGCATATCAACTATTTACACATAAGAAATAACACCTGAACTATACCAGCAGAAAGCATAAGTAAACATGTTGTAGTAATAGAATTGGGAAGATCTTCTAATAATGTTATAAAACCCAGAGACCATAAGTAAAAAAGATTGTTGAATTCAATCTCTATATCTTACATTTTGATTTCCTCAAATCACTATTTCATTCCTCCAGTTTATGGATTCTAGCCCTTCAAATATGTCTCCAGAGCTTATAAGTATTGTTATATTGTCTTTTAAATAAATCATTTTCAGTTCTTGGTGCATGAATTCCTTATTTTTGTGGTGTTATTAATATTTAGTTGTTTATAACTGTATAATCTTTTAATTTCACTATAATTTTTCCCATGAAAACAAATATATATATTTATCACATATATAAAATATTATTTACTTTTGCTTCTCTTAATAATTATACATGATTTTCAAGAATTTGTGGGATTATAAACTGGAATTCTGAAACCACATTTTTAGTGACTTGAGATTCAGTACTCTCAGAGATGCAAGTTTCCATCTACACACACCCATGCTGAATTCCAAGTTCACTGGTCAGAATTTTTATTATTTCTGTGTCATGGGTGATATGGTCACTCTGGCTCCCTGGTTTAGTTAGATTTACAGCTTCTCCACATGTAAGTGCCAAGTATCTCAACTCCTTGTAAGACAGAAATATTAAGTCTGTAGTTCCAAGTGTGTATAACTACCTTAGATAGTTTTGCAAATTTTTAATCCTTAACTCCTATTTACACTGTGATCTTTAAGCTTTATCATTTTTATGGATATTAGATGAAGTATTTCCTTTATCTGCAGTTGTGTACTGTTTTTTTAACACTCTTCTAAATGAAGAATGGAAAGGGAAATTTACTTTGCCAGCTAACTCTATCAGATTGTCAAGAAGTCAGTATAGATTTTTATTTACAAGTTGTTATCATTTATTTAACATGAATAAAAAGCTAAAAATTAAAGTACAAAGGTCAGAATCAGATATGAGAGTCAAATGTATACTTGATGTTTAGAAGTGATACGGGAATAAAGCAATCCTGTGCTTTCTTGATGCTCTTCTCACTGCAGTATTTGAAATTTGTGTGCTTTGTGAGTTTAGTATATAAGCTAATGAAAATGTTATTCATCTGTATTTTTGTTCAGTGACCTTTGGATGTTATTTTATCAGTAACTAGTCTTATAAAAGATAAAATACTGCTAATAAGATATATTGACTTTCAATCACAAACTTGATCAGCTTCCTTAGGATTAACTGGAGACATTATTTTCAATTTCTTTTAGGTCAAGATTAGAAGGTAGCACTCACACATATGCCAGCAAGTAAGTATATTAGAAGGTCATTTTAAGATACATGTTGAAAACTAAGAATAAATTGGTAATCCAGTTGATTTCTAAATTTTTTAAAAAATATTTATTTATTTTGAAATGAAGAGAAGAGAAGAGAAGAGAAGAGAAGAGAAGAGAAACACTTCTAACTGCTGCTGGTTCACTCTCCAGATGGCCACAACAGCAAGCACTGGGCCATGCTGAAGCCAACAGCCAGGAGATTCATCTGGGTTTCCAATATGGGTGGCACAGGCCCAATCACTTGAGCCATGTTCCATTGCTTTCTCTCGGCCATTATCAGGGAACTGGATCAGAAGTGGAACAACCAGGATTTGAACTAGCATCCAAATGAGTTACCTGCATTGACAAGTAGCAGCTTCACCTGCCACACCATAATGCTGGCCCCAATTTCTAAATATATTTGAATACCCTCAAATGGTAAAATAATGCAGTGACAAGCAGATTATTAATACATGATAGTTTAGGGGCCAGTGCCATGGAGCCGTAGGTTAATCCTCTGCCTGCAGTGCTGGCATCCCATGTGGGCACCAGTTCTAGTCCCGGCTGCTCCTCTTCCAATCCAGCTCTGTGGTATGGCCTGGGAAAGCAGTTAGAAGATGGCCCAAGTCCTTGGGCCCCTGCACCCACGTAGGAGACCGGGAAGAAGCTCCTGGCTCCTGGCTTCAGTCCGGCCCAGCTCTGGCTGTTGCAGCCATATGGGGAGTGAACCAGCAGATGGAAGACCTCTCTCTTTCTCTCTCTGCCTCTACATCTTTGTAACTCTGCCTTTCAAATAAATAAATAAAAATCTTTAAAAAATATATGGTAGTTTTTGTTTCTAATAAATTAGTCATTCCTTCATTTAATGTTTATTGGAAGTCCAACCTGAGGAAACAAGGAATAAATTAGCTGCCTCTAACAGATAAGCTAAGTACAATTAGTAAAGAAAAGAATATAAAGTGCCTAGAAATTACTCATCTTGGGTTATGCAAATATAGTACCTGGGTAAGCAAGCAAATACTTGAAATTTGATAGGCTGTGTCAGAAATTATGAATCTAGATATATAAATTGCTATAATTGCTATGGGTTGAGGAGAACTAACTGTTCTATTTTTATCACCAGTAAATTGCATTGTGTCTCCATTAGTATTTCTTTGCTTTTTAACATGTAAAAATTGTTTATTTTTATGGAAAACAGTGAAATATTTAAACATATTTATTCAGTGTAAACTGATCAAAATAGGTAATCAGTATTATTAGCTTTTCATTTCATTACCCTTTTGTTATGTTTGGTGAATACAAGCTTGTTTCCAGCTCTTCAATCCCATATGTAAAGTATATTGTGAACTACAGTCACTCCACTCCACTGTGGAACACTTCATGTCACTTCTTCTAGCTAAAATTTTCTGGTACCTATTATCCACTTCCTTCTACACTCTTTCTAGTCTCTAGTAATCAGTATTATGAGATCATATTTACTTTTTAAAATTTCTACATATGAGAGAGAACTGTATTATTATCTTTCTGTGTCCTGGTAATTTTACTTAGTATAATGACCCCCTAGTTCCATCCAATATGCTGTGAATGGGATTCATTCTTTTTCAAGGGTGAATAATATTACATTGTGTATCCATACCACATTTATTTATTTAGCTATTCATCTGTTGTGGACTTCGACATTGATTCCATTGGCTTGACCATTGTGAATAATGATACAGTGAATGTTGAAGTACAGGTGTCTCTGTGATATGCTAGTTTAATTTCCTTCAGATATAGACCCAGAAGTGGGATACATAAGTCATGAGGTAATTCTGTGTTTAGTTTCTTGAGGACTCTGTATTGTTCTTCACAATGGCTGTTGTACTCTGCATTCCCTCTAAGGGGTGTAAATGTTCCCTTTTCCCTAAATCCTTGCCATTTGTTATTCTTATCTTTGTGATGAAAGCCATTCCAACAGGAGTGAGATGATATTTCATTCTAATTTTTTTAAAGGTTTACTTTATTTATTTGAGAGAGTTACATAGAGAGGTAGAGACACAGAGAGAGGTATTCCATCTGCTGGTTCACTCTCCAGATGGCTGAAACAGCTGGAGCTGCACTGATCCGAAGCCAGGAGCCAGGAGCTTCCTCTGGGTCTCCCACACAGGTGCAGGGGCCCAAGGATTTGGGCCATCTTCCACTGCTATCGCAGGCCACAGCAGAGAGCTAGATCAGAAGAGGAGCAGCTGGGACTAGAACCGGCGCCCATATGGGATGCCGGCTCTTCAGGCCAGGGCTTTCACCTGCTGCACCACAGCACCAGTCCCCTTCATTCTAATTTTTATTTGCATTTCCCTATTGGCTAATATAGTGAAGCTTTTTACACATTAGTTGACCATTTGTATTTTTCTGAGAAAAGTCTATTAAGATCTTTTGCCAATCATTAAACTGATTTTATGCTGAGTTTTTAATATATTTGATTAATAATTTTTCAGATGAATAGTTGGCAGCTATTTTCTTTCAGTTGTCCCTTGACTATCTTGATTGTTCTTTTCTTAGTTTGATATAATCCCAGTTTATTTTTGCCTTTGTTGCCTGTACTTTTGGAGTCTTATGCTTAAAGTCCTTGCCTACACCAGTGTTTTGAAGTTTCATCATATGTTTTCATCCTATATATTTCATATGTTTTCATCTTATATTCATAATTTCAGGTTTTAGATTTAGGTTTCTGATGCATTTTGAACTTACCTGGCATGAGAGTTGTATGTGAAGGGATTCAATCTTCTGCTATGGATATTCTGTTTTCCAGAACCATTTAGTAAGAGATTGTGTTTTCTTCTATGTATGTTTTTGGCACTTGTGCTGAGAATTAGTTGGCTGAAGGTAAATGGCCTTACTTGTGAAATCTCTATTATTTTCCATTAGTGTGTGTGTCTTTTGTATCAGCACCATGCTATTTTGTTTACAATTACTCACTAGAGTTTCTTGAATTCCCATATTGCGATGCCTCAAACTTTTTGTTTATGATTTATTTCTTTGGGTAGTCAGGGTCTTTTATGGTTCTGCACTAATTTTAGTATTTTGTATAGTTCTTTAAAAATTATTATTGATATTTTAATGGGTATAACATTGGATCTGTGAATCACATTGGTAGTCATGGACATTTCAAGAATATAAATGCCTCCAATACATAAACATGTGTAACCTTTCCTCTTTTTATCTTTTCAATTTCTTTCATTAATATTTTGTAAAAATGATTGTAGCAGTTTTCACATACTTGATATAAATTTATGCTAAGGTTTTTTTAAGCTATTATGAATGAAACTGGATTTATGATTTATTTTTCAGTGAGTTTGTTACTTGTATATAAAAATGCTGTCGATTTTTGCATGTTGATTTTGGATTATGAAGCTTTCCTGAATTCATTTCTTAGATGTAATGGTCTTTGTGTGGCGTCTTTAGGTTTAAATATGTAGAGAATGATGTCATCTGAAAATAGGCACAATTTGAATTCCTCATTTTCAATTCGTATGCCTTTTCTGCCTCTTTCTTTTTGACAAAATCTAGCATTATATTGAACAGGGGAAGTAAGACTATACATTCGTGTCTGGTTTCAGATGCCAGAATAATACTTTGTTTTACGCATTTAATGTGGCATTAGCTATCTTTGTGTTATATATGTCCTTTATTATGTGGTGCTATGTTCCCTCTAAACCCAATTTGTTGCCTATTGTTATATAAATTTAGTCTTTTATTCTGTTGATGTCCTGCATTATATTTATTGATTTCCTTTTGTTAGCCATCATTGCATCTCTGGGGGAAATCCCACTTGCTCATGATAAATGATGTTTTTGATGTCTTGTTTGATTTGATTTGCTGGTATTTTGTTAACAGTTTTGAATCTCTGGTTATCAAGGAGATTGGTTTATATATAGTTTTCTTCTTTTGTTGCATACTTGTCTGGATTTGGTGTCAAGGTAATAATACTGGCCTTGAAGAATGTGTCTGTGTTTGCTCCTTTAATTAAAAAAAATATTTTGATTGGAATTGGTGTTACCTCTTACTTCAAAGTTTGGTTGAATACAGCATGAAAGTAATCTGGTCCTTGGCTTTTCTTCATTTGTAGACGTTTTATTATTGATTTGATAACACTACTCATTATTGGTCTGTTTAGGTTTCCTCTGTTTTAATGATTGAAATTTGGTGGGTTAAATATGTCCAGCAATGTATCCATTTCTTTTTTTTAAAGATTTATTTTTTATTTATTTGAAAGAGTTGCAGAGAGCGGTAGAGACAGAGGGAGAGGTCTTCAATCTGCTGGTTCACTCCCCAGATGGCTGCAATGGCCAGAGCTGTGCCAATCTGAAGCCAGGAGCTAGGAGCTTCTTCCACGTCTTACATGTGGGCACAGGGGCCCAAGGACTTGGGCCATCTTCTACTGCTATCTCAGGTCATATCAGAAAGCTGGATCAGAAGAGGAGCAGCTGGGACTCGAACCAGCATCATATGGGATTTCTGTGGTGTCAGTTGTGATATTTCCTTTTCAGCTGTCATTTTATCTATACATGCTATGCCTTTTCCTTTCTTGGTTAGTTTAGCTAAAGGCTTGTTGATAATATCTATCCTGTCAATAATCCAACTCTTTGTTTCACTGTTCTTCTTTCATTTATTTCTACTTTGATATGTGTTATATATTTTATTATACTAAATTTTAGTTCAGTTTGGTTTTGCTTTTCTAGGATGTGGAGTTGTGACCCAAGATTGTTTAATTGAAATCTTTCTATTTATGTAGATGCCTATTGTTATACAATTCCCTCCTCATACTGCTTTTGCTATATCTTATGAGTTCAATATATTGTGTGTCCATTTCTGTTTAGTTCAAGGACATTTTAATTTCTGAAATGACATTTTGTTTCAAAAGTATCTTTTCCAGGCTTTATGTTTTAATTTTTAAATTTTCTTTTGCTTTTTTATTTCTAGTTTTATTCCACGCTGGTCACAGAAGATACACAATATTATGTCAGGGTTTTTGAATTTGTTGAGTTGTTTTAGGGCCTACAACATGGCCTATCCTAGAGAATATTCTGGTGAAACTAATATACATTATAAAGGTGTTGAATAAAATGTTCTGTGAATGTCTGTTAGGTGCATGTGGTTTTTATCGTTGACTCTTTGTGTAGATGATCTGTCCATTGGAGAACATGGGGTGATGAAATCCCCCACTGTCATTGCATTGGAATTCATCTGTCTATTAATATTTGTTTTATAAAATTGAGTTTTCTGGATTTAGGTGTGCATATATATATATATATATATAAAATGTTTAAATGTATACATATATTTGTTGAATCAATCCCTTGATCATTGTGTTGCGAATTTGTCTCTTTTTACAGTTTTTGCCCAAAAGTTTGTTTTATCTGATATAAGTGTAGCTACTGTTGTCTTTTTTATTTCTGTTCGTGTAGAATATCTCAGGTCTCACAGGGTATGTGCTGGTTAGGCTGCAATGTGGGCTGGTAGTTGACCAGCTTGAAGCAGATAGGGCCCTCCAGATCCCACCAATAAGTGTGAGTTACTCCAGAGATTGTAACACTAACAGCCACAATACAAAAGCCATGAAATATGTAAGGGACTATCTTTGGTCTCAGTGACACTGAGGCTTGTGCTCAGGCTACCCTGTACCTTTAACAAAGAGATGCAGAAAGGGACTTACTCATGTCTGGTCCTCTGGGTTTGTGTTTCAGGTGCTTTAGGCACTGAGTCCTGAGAAACACAGGAGGAACTTCCTTAGATCATGCACAGGCGCTGTGCCTGCAATTACACAGCTTCAGGGTGCTGAAGGGCCTGCTCTTTGCTGTGTGGATTTCTGTGACTCCAAAGGTTTCTGATGGCAGTGGAGATGCCTGCTGCTCCGTAAGATGAAATGGAGTTTAGTAGTGGCTGTGCTCCAGTGGCTCAGGTCTAGGGCTTTGTTGAGGGAGGTAAAATGTATATTCATTTTTGGAGAGAAGCAGTGTTAGCTTTCTAGAGTAAATTTAAAGACAGTGATGACTGTAGAATTTTCCTGTAGTTATGGCTGCCAGTCTGTGGCAGTGACTGGATTTGTGGAGCTCTCTGTTTACTTTTTGTCAGTAAGGTGGAGTTCCCCAGACCTAGGAGCCACAGGTAGGAGTTGTGGCATGCTTTGTTCCTCCATGCTGGGTTTCTGAGTCTCTGTTCTGTTTAGAGTCCTGGTTACTTACTGATTGGATTTTCCCTTCAGTCTTCTGGAAGTGCAGTCCCTTCTTTGGTCTGGTTCTTCTTTGTCTCCCATTCTTTATATTCTGTCTCTGATTTCTCCATGTTTCTTAGTTTGTCTTCCACCTATCATTTTTGTGGTGTTTTCTCTAAACAATTTTAAATTCAGAAAGTCTTTTTTTCAGGGATTTTATTTCTTATTTAATAGATTATGTTCCCTTTTTTAACTTCTATAGAAATGTAAGCTTTTTTTTCAAGCTTTCCTATTCTTATATTTTTTTACTTTCATGTTATCTCTTAGAGGCTTTTCCTTTTTAAGTCATTAAGTGGCAATGATTGTCTCTTGAGAATTCTGCATGTCCTATATTGCAGATGATGTCTTGTTGTGGAGCTTATATTTTGTCTTCCAGTTTTCACAAAAATGAGTGTTCATGGGGAGCATGAATTAGTGTTCTGGGTCTGTACTTGGAAAAGACTTATGGTTCCTAATTTACCATGTATTGTATTTCCATATGTATCCCTTAGCTGATTTAAATAGCTATACTATAGCTTGTGAGACATAAGAATATCCTCCATTTAATACACTAAAGTGGAATTAATCTTTAAAAACAAGTTTTACTGTTAACTCTCATAATACAACTCTCTGAGGGCAGAGGTCCTGCATGAGAAGTTAGTGCACAGTGACTCCTGTTGTTGATCAACACACTTATGTATGATGTCAGTGATCACCCAAAGCTCTTGACATGAGCTGCCTAGGCTATGGAGGTCTTCTAAGTCCACAAACTCCATCAGTATTTAGACAAGGTCATCAGCAAAATGGAAGTTCTCTCCTTCCTTCAGAGAAAAGTACCTGCTTCTTTGATGACCACTTCCTTCATGTAGGATGCTTTTTGCCACAGTGTCTTGGCTTTCCATGCCTGAAGTGCTTTCATGGGATTTTCAGCCATACCAGAATGCCTTAAGGGCTGATTCTGAGGTCAGAGTGCTACTTAAAGTGATAGTCATTATATGAGTCTGCTGTGTGGACTGCTTCCCAGGTTGGAGCCCTTGCTCCCTTTTAAATCTATCTATTATTGTTACCAAACAGTTAATCCTATCCATATGATCACTTTAACACTTAAAATGCTATTTTACCACCCAGCTTAAGGGGATTTGGGGGCCCCATGGCAAGTTTTTAAACTGTACCCTTAGAAGTAAGTCCATAGGAATGCATGCAGAACTATACGGTTTTACAGGTACAAACTTCATACATTTCATAATTACAACTTTAGGAACATGGTGATTCTTCCTACCATGCCCACCCTCCCACCCATATTCCCACCACCTTCCTCCTCCCTGTCTTATTCCCAATCTTATTTTTTACTAAGATCTATTTTCAATTAACTTTGTACACATATGATTGTCTCTGTTAAGTAAAGAGTTCAACAGATAGTATGAAAAAAAACTGTTCCTCTATAGTCTAGACAGGGGCTGTTCAATGTCATTGCTTCTCGAAGTGTCAGTTTTACTTCTACAGATCTTTTTAAAAAAATTTGTCACAATTTTATGAAATGTGGAATAGGATGGGGAATTAATCTGCTAGCACATTCTTCTTTCTTATCTAGCAGTCAGTGCAGTCACAACCTATAGTTATTTATTTCTTAATGGATTAAACATCAGGTTTCAACAAAGCCTGAAGAAGACTTTCAAATTCACGCAGGTATTCTATGCTGGGAAGTAGCAAATCTGTTTTCCTGCTCTGCTTCCTAGTTGCTTATTTGCATATCCTAATTTAGCAATTAAAATGCTCAAAAAGAGTTATAAAAGAGTTATTACAGGTTATAAGATATTGAATATTCATTCTTTATGGTCTTTATTTGTTAATATTATTTTGGAAGCATTAATTTTACTCTCATTTTGATACAGATCAGAAAGCAGCAGCCATGCTGTTACCAGCAAGTAAGTAAATTAGGAGGTATTTCTTAGAATCAGTGTGTGCTAAAAATCAAGATAAATACTAATAATTAAGAATTAATTGCACCATAGGTTTTAAAATTATACATCTAAAAACAACCTAGTTGTTCTTGCCAATCCAGTCATAAGTGAATACTTGTTTAAATGTATCTCTCTTTTCTTTCCTTCAGCTTATTAAATAGTGTATTGGGAGCTTAGATTTGGGAAATAATTGGATAAGTGAGTGATGGAATATGGTCATGCATAAGAAGAATCCTTCTGTACTTTTATCCTTGTGTTCACATAGGAAATGTTTACTTCTTTATTTGGTGTCTCTTCAAGTAGAATCTCAATATGTACACTCATGAACAACTGAGTCAATGTCTTTCCCAATCAGTTGAGAAGAATTTTCCCAATAAAAAACATTATAAGGGACTAAGAATTCTATGCATTCCCAAGTCTCTCAGTCTTACAAAGTAGTATTCACTAGATCCCTTTCCATTCCCTAAAAGGTGCATGTCTCTGTCTAATAATCTGAATAAGATTATAATTTCTCAGCCCCAACAGTGATGGGGTTTGTGTCTTTCTGCAGGTGTAAAATATTTTGTATTTTCCCACCTAGGTTCTCTGATTTACAGTCCTTATTTTTCTGTTTAGGGGACTGATGATATTTCTTCTAGGTTTCTCCAGGTTCACTACCATTCCAAAGCACATCAAATCTACAGGGCAAGCTCTCTAAGCAGCACACCTAGATTGTATGGTATCATTTATTCCAGAAATTTCCCCTTTGAGTAAGAATGTTTAAATCTCTTATCCTTGATCTCTTCTCATTGTGATCTTTTCTTTACTCTTAAACTTTGGAATTAGTTTCATCAAACTAATAATATTGATTTTTGTTATCCCTGTCATTATTTTGAGAAAAAGAGTTGTCACACAGTGCTTGAACACAGCATGTCTCAAGGTTCTTTTCCTCACCATGGGCCTGATTAATTAGTATTCTACCATTTCAGAAAAAGACCAGGTTTATCTTCCTCAGCATTGTATAAACAGCATGTAGCATCATATTTGGATTGTGCTGAATCATCAATAAATATTTGTTGAATGAATGACTACCATTGATCCTCACACACATGGGGTAGACAAACAAAAACACAAAGTTATATGGGTATGCATTCACAAGTGCAGACAAGTAACATACAAACCACATATCTTCGATATTATAATTTCCCTCATTTTTCCTATCTTTTTGTAATATCAGTGATCCTGAAACCTTGTTAACATAACTAAACACTTCTAGAATTCTTATTCAGTTATATCAAATGAGGGATGATAACATCCCCCATAGGAGAATGTTGACCCACTGGCTAGTCTTCTTGGTTAACATGCTGAGGAAAACATTTTTAGGGTAATTATGTAATTTTTAATCATATCACTTGAAACTGATGCTGTGGTTAATTGACATAATATCCACTATAGTTTTCAGATCATATGTTTAGAATACTTGCATGGAAAGTCAGTGGGAAAGGTTGTTGAAGCCAAAAAATGCAGAGATTGGATGAATTTGGGTGATATTAGTACTGTCTTAATACAATTAACCTTTTAAATGTCTAAATTCTATCAACATTTCAAATCATTTCCTAAGTAACAGAAGAATTTTAAATCATTTAATAAAAAACTTTAAATGTTAATTTCCAATACTTCTCTAATTTGGCTTTTAGCTTCCAGGTTTTTATCCACAGGACCCAACCTTTGATTAGTCACCATTATTATTAAGACTGTATATTCAATAATTTTTTATAAGATGTTTATCAACTGCATCACTCACCTGTTCATTCTTGAATATAATTATTTTTAATTCTTGGTTAATTTCCTGAAGTAAAACACTTGATATTTGTTAGTATCTATTTTTTTAACTTTTATTTAATGAATATAAATTTCTACAGTATAGCTTATGGATTACAATGGCTTCCCCCCCCATAACTTCCCTCCCACCCGCAACCCTCCCCTTTCCCACTCCCTCTCCCCTTCCATTCACATCAAGATTCTTTTTCAATTCTCTTTATATACAGAAGATCAGTTTAGCATATATTAAGTAAAGATTTCAACAGTTTACACCCACATAGAAACACAAAGTGAAAAATACTGTTTGAGTACTAGTTACAGCATTAAATCACAATGTACAGCACATTAAGGACAGAGATCCTACATGAGGAGTAAGTGCACAGGACTCCTGTTGTTGACTTAACAAATTGACACTCTTGTTTATGGCATCAGTAATCACACTAGGCTCTTGTCATGAGTTGCCAAGGCTATGGAAGCCTTTTGAGTTCACCAACTCTGATCATATTTAGGCAAGGTCGTAGTCAGAGTGGAAGTTCTCTCCTCCCTTCAGAGAAAGGTACCTCCTTCTCTGATGACCTATTCTTTCCACTAGGATCTCACTCGCGGAGATCTTTCATTTAGGTTTTTTTTTTTTTTTCCCCCCGGAGTGTCTTGGCTTTCCATGCCTGAAATACTCTCATGGGCTTTTTAGCTGGATCCGCATGCCTTAAGGGCTGATTCTGAGTCCAGAGTGCTGTTTAGTGCATCTGCCATTCTATGAATCTGCTGTGTATCCCGCTTCTGATATTGGATTGTTCTCCCCCTTTTTTCTTCTATCAGTTAGTATTAGCAGACAGTAGTCTTGTTTATGTGATCCCTTTGGTTCTTAGTCCTATCATTATGATCAATTGTGAACAGAAATTGATCACTGGGACTAGTGAGATGGCATTGGTACATGCCACCTTGATGGGATTGAATTGGATTCGCCTGGTATGTTTCTAACTCTACCATTTGCAGCAAGTCAGCTTGAGCATGTCCCAAATTGAACATCTCTTCCTTCTCTTATTGCCACTCTTATATTTAACAGGGATCACTTTTCAATCAAGTTTCAGCACTTAAGAATAACTGTGTATTGATTACAGTATTCAACCAAATGTATTAAGTAGAATAAACAAAAAAAATACTAAGAGGGACAACGTATTAAGTTGTTCATTAACAGTCAGGGCAAGGGCTGATCAAGTCACTGTTTCTCATACTGTCCTTTTCTCTTTAACAGGTTTCCTTTTTGCTGCTCGGTTAGTTGTCACCCATCAGGGAGAACATATGCTATTTGTCCCTTTGGGACTGGCTTAGTTCACTCAGCATGATGTTTTCCAGATTCCTCCATCTTGTTGCAAATGACCGCGTTTCATTGTTTCTGACTGCTGTATAGTATTCTAAAGAGTACATATCCCATAATTTCTTTATCCAGTCTACTGTTGATGGGCATTTGGGTTGGTTCCAGGTCTTAGCTATTGTGAATTGAGCTGCAATAAACATTAAGGTGCAGACAGATTTTTTTGTTTGCCAATTTAATTTGCTTTGGGTAAATTCCAAGGAGTGGGATGGCTGGGTTGTATGGTAGAGTTATATTCAGGCTTCTGAGGAATCTCCAGACTGACTTCCATAGTGGCTTGACCAGTTTGCATTCCCACCAACAGTGGGTTAGTGTCCCTTTTTCCCCACATCCTCGCCAGCATCTATTGTTGGTAGATTTCTGAATGTGAGCCATTCTAATTGGGGTGAGGTGAAACCTCATTGTGGTTTTGTTTGCATTTCCCTGATTGCTAGTGATCTTGAACATTTTTCATGTCTCTGCTGGCCATTTGGATTTCCTCTTTTGAAAAATGTCTATTGAGGTCCTTGGCCCATCTCTTAAGTGGGTTGTTGGTTTTGTTTCTGTGGAGTTTCTCGATCTCTTTGTAGATTCTGGCTGTCAACCCTTTATCTGTTGCATAGTTTGCAAATATTTTTCCCATTCTGTCGGTTGTCTCTTCACTTTCCTGACTGTTTCTTTTGAAGAACAGAAACTTCTCAAATTCATGCAATCCCAAATGTTAATCTTTGCTTTGGCTGCCTGTGCTTCCGGGGTCTTTTCCAGAAACTCTTTGCCAGTACCTATATCTTGCAGGGTTTTTCCAATGCTCTCTAATAATTTGAATGTGTTGGGTCATAGATTTAAGTCTTTAATCCATGTTGAGTGGATTTTTGTGTAAGGTGTAAGGTAGGGGTCTTGCTTCATGCTTCTGCACGTGGACTTCCAGTTTTCCCAGTACCGTTTATTGAATAGACTGTCCTTACTCCAGGGATTGGTTTTGGATCCATGATCAAATATAAGTTGGCTGTAGATGTTTGGGTTGATTTCTGGTGTTTCCATTCTGTTCCATTGGTCTATCCATCTGTTTCTGTACCAGTACCATGCTGTTTTCATAACAAGTGCCCTGTAGTATGTCCTGAAATCTGGTCTTGTGATGCCTCCAGCTTTGTTTTTGTTGTACAAGATTGCTTTAGCTATTCGAAGTCTCCTGTGTCTCTATATGAATTTCAGCATCATTTTTTCCAGATCTGAGAGGAAGGTCTTCAGTATCTTGATTGGTATTCCAATGAATGTATAAATTGCTTTTGGGAGAATGGACAATTTGATAATATGGATTCTTCCATTCGATGAGCATGGAAGATTTTTCATTTCTTGGTATCCTCTTCTATTTCTTTCTTTAAGGTTTTGTAATTTTCATCATAGAGATCTCTGACATCCTTGGTTAAGTTTATTCCAAGGTATTTGATTGTTTTTGTGACTGTTGTGAATGGGATTGATCTTAGAATTTCTTCCTCAGCCATGGCATTGCTTGTGTATACAAAGGCTGTTGATTAATGTGCATTGATTTTATATCTTTCTACTTTCCAAACTCTTCTATGAGTTCCAATAGTCTCTTAGTAGAGTTTTTTATGTCCCCTAGGTAAAAAATCATATCATCTGCAAAGAGGGTTAGTTTGAGTTCTTCCTTCCCAATTTGCATCCCTTTAATTTCTTTTTCTTACCTAATAGCTCTGGCTAAAACTTTCAGAACTATATTGAATAGCCATGGTGAGAGTGGGCATCCCTGTCTGGTACCAGATCTCAGTGGAAATGCTTCCAGCTTTTCCCCATTCAATAGGATGTTGGCTGTGGGTTTTTCATAAATTGCTTTGATTGTATTGAGGAATGCTCCTTCCATACCCAGTTTGCTTAGAGTTCTCATCGTGAAAGCGTGTTGTATTTTATCAAATGCCTTCTCTGCATCAATTGAGATAATCATATGTTTTTTCTTCTGCAGTCTGTTAATGTGGTGTATCACATTGATTGTTTTGCACACATTAAACCATCCCTGCATGCCAGGGATAAATCCCACTTGGTCTGGGTGGATGATCTTTCTGATGTGTTGTTGCATTCTATTGGCCAGAATTTTATGAGGATTTTTGCATCTATGTTCATCAGGGATATTGGTCTGTAATTCTCTTTCTTTTTTTTTTCTTTTTTTAACTTTTATTTAATGAATATAAATTTCCAAAGTACGGCTTATGGATTACAATGGCTTCCCCCCATAACGTCCTTCCCACCCGCAACCCTCCCCTTTCCCATTCCCTTTCCCCTTCCATTCACATGAGGATTCATTTTCGATTCTCTTTATATACAGAAGATCAGTTTAGCATACATTAAGTAAAGATTTCAACAGTTTGCTCCCACACAGAAACATAAAGTGAAAAATAATAGATGATTTTTTTTCTTTCTTTCTTTTTTTTTTTTTTACAGAAGATCAGTTTAGTGTACATTAAGTAAAGATTTCAGTCGTTTGCACCCCCATAGAAACACAAAGTGAAATATACTGTTTGAGTACTCGTTATAGCATTAAGCCTCAGTGTACAGCACGTTAAGGACCGAGATCCTACATGAGGAGTAAGTGCACAGTGACTCCTGTTGTTGACTTTACCAATTGACACTCCTGTTTATGGCATCAGTAATCTCCCTATGCACCAGTTATGAGTTTCCAAGGCTATGGAAGCCCCTTGAGTTCTCCGACTCTTATCTTGTTTAGACACGGTCATAGTCAAAGTGGAGGTTCTCTCCTCCCTTCAGAGAAAGGCACCTCCCTCTTTGAAGACCTGTTCTTTCCACTGGGATCTCACTCACAGAGATCTTTTTGCCAGAGTGTCTTGGCTTTCCATGCCTGAAATACTCTCATGGGCTTTTCAGCCAGATCCGAATGCCTTTAGGGCTGATTCTGAGGCCAGAGGATGTGGGGAAAAAGGGACACTAACCCACTGCTGGTGGGAATGCAAACTGGTCAAGCCACTATGGAAGTCAGTCTGGAGATTCCTCAGAAACCTGAAGATAACCCTACCGTTCGACCCAGCCATCCCACTCCTTGGAATTTACCCAAAGGAGTTTAAATTGGCAAACAAAAATGCGGTCTGCACCCTAATATTTATCGCAGCACAATTCACAATAGCTAAGACCTGGAACCAACCTAAATGCCCATCAACAGTAGACTGGATAAAGAAATTATGGGATATGTATTCTTTAGAATACTATACTGCAGTAAGAAAAAAGGAAATCCAGTCATTTGCAACAAAATGGAGGAATCTGGAACACATCATGCTAAGTGAAGTAAGCCAGTCCCAAAGGGACAAATACCATATGTTCTCCCTGATCGGTGACAACTGGCTGAACACCAAAAAGGAAACCTCCTGAAGTGAAATGGACACTATGAGAAACGGTGACTTGATCAGCATAGCCCTGACTGTTAATGAACAACTTAATACATTATCCCTCTTAGTAGTTTTTTTGTCTGTTCTACTTAATATGACTGGTTTAATTCTGTAATTAATACACAGTTATTCTTAACTGTTGAAATTTAACTGAAATGTGATCCCTGTTAAACATAAGAGTGGGAATAAGAGAGGGAAGAGATGTATAATTTGGGACATGCTCAAGATGACTTGCCCCAAATGGTAGAGTTAAAAACATACCAGGGGATTCTAATTCAATCCCATCAAGGTGGCATGTACCAATGCCATCTCACTAGTCCAAGTGATCAATTTCAGTTCACAATTGATCATAATGAAAGGACTAACAGTCAAAGGGAGCACATAAACAAGTCTAGTACCTGCTAACACTAACAGATAGAATAAATAAAGGGGAGAGTGATCCAACATGGGAAGTGAGACACTCAGCAGACTCATAGAATGGCAGATGTCCTAAATAGCACTCTGGCCTCAGAATCAGCCCTAAAGGCATTCGGATCTGGCTGAAAAGCCCATGAGAGTATTTCAGGCATGGAAAGCCAAGACACTCTGGCAAAAGATCTCTGTGAGTGAGATCCCAGTGGAAAGAATAGGTCTTCAAAGAAGGAGGTACCTTTCTCTGAAAGGAGGAGAGAACCTCCACTTTGACTATGACCTTGTCTAAACAAGATAAGAATCGGAGAACTCAGAGGGCTTCCATAGCCTTGGAAACTCATGACTGGAGCATAGGGAGACTACTGATGCCATAGACAGGAGTGTCAATTGGTAAAGTCAACAACAGGAGTCACTGTGCACTTACTCCTCATGTAGGATCTCTGTCCTTAATGTGCTGTGTATTGAGATTTACTGCTATTAACGAGTACTCAAACAATATATTTCACTTTGTGTTTCTATGGGAGTGCAAACTGTTGAAATCTTTACTTAATGTATACTAAACTGATCCTCTGTAAAAAAAAAAAAAAGAAAGAAATTATCAACTCCCAACTTGACTCTCACTGGGATTAAACATGACAATAGGTCTGATCTGATTTCATCATCATTTAAAAAAATCATCTATTATTTTTCACTTTATGTTTCTGTGTGAGAGTAAACTGTTGAAATCCTTACTTAATGTATACTAAGCTGATCTTCTGTATATTAAGATAATCGAAAATGAATCTTGATGTGAATGGAAGGGGAGAGGGAGTGGGAAAGGGGAGGGTAGTGGGTGGGATGGACGGTATGTGGGGGAAGCCATTGTAATGCATAAATCGCACTTTGGAAATTTATATTCATTAAATAAAAGTTTTAAAAAAAGAAAAAAATAAACAAAATTGACACCCCATTGGCCCAACTAACTAAAAAAAGAAGAGAAAAGACCCAAAACAACAAAATCAGAGAGGACAAAGGAAACATAACAACAGACACCACAGAAATAAAAAGAATCATCAGAAATTACTACAAGGACTTGTATGCCAGCAAACAGGGAAACCTATCAGAAATGGATAGGTTCCTGGACACATGCAACCTACCTAAATTGACCCAGGAAGACATCAAAAACCTAAACAGATCCATAACTGAGACAGAAATTGAAAGAGTAATACAGGCCCTCCCAACAAAGAAAAGCCCAAGACCAGATGGATTCACTGCTGAATTCTACCAGACATTTAAAGAAGAACTAACTCCAATTCTTCTCAAACTATTCATAACAATTGAAAAAGAGGGAATGCTCCCAAATTCTTTCTATGAAGCCAGCATCACCTTAATCCCTAAGCCGGAAAAAAGATGCAGCATTGAAAGAGAATTACAGACCAATATCCCTGATGAACATAGATGCAAAAATCCTCATAAAATTCTGGCCAATAGAATGCAACAACACATCAGAAAGATCATCCACCCAGACCAAGTGGTATTTATCCCTGGCGTGCACTCTGTCCTTGCTCCATGAATTGGTTTTAGATCCTTGATCAAATATAAGTTGGCTGTAGATGTTTGGGTTGATTTCTGCTGTTTCAATTCTGTTCCATTGGTCTATCCATCTGTTTCTGTACCAGTACCATGCTGTTTTGATTACAACTGCCCTGTAGTATGTATTTTTTTCAAAAATCCAGCTCCTTATTTGTCTGATTTTTTGTAATTTTTTTGGATTCAATCCTGTTTACTTCTTCTCTGATTTTTATTATTTCTTTTCTACTACTAGATTTGGGTCTGGTTTGCTGCATTTTGTCTAGATTCTCTAGAAGCATTGAAAGTTTATCTATTTGGTGCCTTTCCAATTTCTTGATGTAGGCACCTATTGATATAAACTTTCCTCTTAACACTGCTTTTGCTGCGTCCCATAAGTTTTGGTATGTTTTGCTGTTATCCTCAGTTACTTCCAGAAAATTTTTGATTTTTCTTTTAATTTCTTCTATGACCCATTGCTCATTCAGCAACATGTTGTTCAATCTCCATGTGTTTGCATATGCTCTAGAATTCCTGAGTTGCTAATTTCCAGCTTCATTCCTTTATGGTCTGAGAAGCTGCATGGTATGATTCTAATTCTTTTGAATTTGCTGAGACTTGCTTTATGGCCTACTATGTGGTCAATCCTAGAGAAGGTTCCATGTACTGCTGATTAGAATGAAATGCTTTATGTGTAGGATGAAAGGTTCTGTAGATATCTGTTAGATCCATTTGGGCTGTAGTGTCATTTAAATCTACTGTCTCCTTGTTGATCTTCTGTCCTGTTGATCTGTCTATTTCTGAGAGTGGAGTATTGAAGTCCCCCAGTACTATTGTATTGGGGTCTAAGTCTCCCTTTAAGTCCCTTAATAAATCTTTTAAATGAAGCAGTGCCCTGTAATTAGGTGCATATACATTGATAATTGTTATATCTTCCTGTTGAATTGATCCCTTCATCATGATATAGTGTCCCTCTTTGTCTCTCTTAACAGTTTTTGTATTAAAGTTTATGTTGTCCGATATTAAGATGGCTACGCCCGCTCTTTTTTCATTTCTGTTGGCATGGTATATCTTTTTCCAGCCTCTCACTTTCAGTCTGTATGCATCTTTGTTGGAAAGATGTGTTTCTTGTAAGCAGAAATTAGATGGGTTTTGTTCCTTAACCCAGTCATCCAATCGGTGTCTTTTAACTGGACAGTTCAGGCCATTAACATTCAATGTGACTAATGATAAGTGGTAACTTTGCCCTGCCATTTGCCAAAGATATTTTCTAATATATGTTTTGAACTTCCTGTGATCTTTTGCTTGAGTTTTCCTTCGTTTACCTTCTTTCATATTGACGACCGTGTTTCTGTGTTTCTGTGTGTAACACATCTTTAAGCACCTTTTGCAGGGTTGGACGAGGGGCGAGAAATTCTTTCAATTTCTGTTTGTTGTGAAAGGTCTTTATTTCACCTTCATTCACAAATGAGAGCTTTGCAGAATATAATATTCTGGGCTGGCAGTTGTTCTCTCTTAGTACCTGGGCTATATCTCGCCATTTCCTCCTAGATTGTTGGGTTTCTGATGAGAAGTCAGCTGTGAGTCTGATTGGAGATCCTCTGAGCGTAATCTGACGTTTCTCTCTTGCACATTTTAGGATCTTTTCTTTATGTTTCACTGTGGTGAGTTTGATTACAACATGACGTAGTGAGGATCTCCTTTGGTCACGTTTATTAGGGGTTCCATGAGCTTCCTGTACTAGAATGTCTCTGTCCTTCTCCAAACCTGGGAAATTTTCTGCTAGCATCTCACTAAAAAGGTCTTCTAATCCTTTATCCCTCTGCATGCCTTCAGGAACTCCTAGAACCTGAATGTTGGTTTTTTTTAATAGTATCCTGAAGATTCCTGAAAATATTTTTTTAGATTTCTAATTTCCTCTTCTTTTCTTTGCTCTGACTGTATATTTTCCTGTTCTCTGTCTTCTAAGTCCAGTATTTTCTCTTCTGCTTCACTCATAATGTTTTTAAGGCTCTCTAATGTGTTTGTCATTTGATCATTTGAATTCTTCATTTCATTATGATTTCTCATCACTATCACAGTTTCCTGTTGTACTAGTTGTTTCGTTTCATTTTGATTCCTCCTTAATATTTCATTTTCATGAGAGAGATTTTCTATCTTGTCCATTAAGGATTTCTGTAGTTCAAGAATTTGTTTTCGTGAACTTCTTAATGTCCTTATCAATTTTTTGAGATCCGCTTCTTGCATTTCTTCTATCTCATCATCTTCATAATCTTGAATTGGGGTGCCTATTTCATGTGGGGGCATCATAGTTTCTTCCTTGTTCTTGTTACCTCAGTTTTTGCGTTTGTTGTTTGTCATATTGGAGATATTCTTTGGTTTCTTCGGTGTGGTGTTTCTTCTCGTTATACTGTGACTCTAGATTAAATGGACTGTCTGCTTTTGATGGATCTGTAGAGGCTGTGATGGATGTGGCCAGAGAGCTCTGTTTGGTTCTTCAGGGTTAAGGGTGTGCCAAAGGTGCCTCACCCAGTTTGTTCTCTCACTTGCTTGCTCTCTCTCTCTCTCTCTCTTTTATGACTCAGTTGGAAAGTAATTCCACACGGCTGAGTGGGATTGAGGGTAGTTGATGTATGAAATCTGGCCCCTGTGGGTATTTGTCTGCTTACCCCTGGGACCACAGAAAGAGTTTATGTAGCTCTCAGTGTGGTCTCAAGTTTCTCCACAGTCTCTCACCAGTGTGCCCCGGTTACCATGTTTGTGTACTCGGTGAGTTCTCTCCCCCCCCCTCAGATTTTCACAGTCTCTGTTCATTAGCTCCACACTTTCACTAACTAGGTCTTAACTTCCTGTTATTTCTCCCCACCAGAGTCAGGTTTTTCTGCTTGGCTAATGGCAGGCACCTCTCTACATACGTAAAATGGCGCCTGCTCTTTGTCTTGCTGGGCTTTGTAAGGTGAGTGGAGAGAGAGGTTAATGTCCGTGCTGGTTCCCCTTATTTGTTCATTTTTTCTCTTCTCCAGTCAGCCTGGTGAACTTTCCCCTGTGGGGGTTCAGGCCTCGTTCCCTGTGGGCTCTTTCTGCCTTTCCCTGCCAATGTCTCGGGTTACTGAGGTCTTTTTGTCTCATCTCCCCTTCCTGCGCTGGCACGGCTTGGCGGCGGCTCGGCTTCCATGCGGTGGGCAACCTTGCTTTCCCCGTAGGTCCTCCATGTCACATCCACTAGATCCGGAAGAGTTTCCTCTGCAATTTTTTCCTGAGCCTTTTCCTGAGGCTACAGTAATTCCACTTTTATTAAACTATCTTTTCCCGGACTATCAGTGCGCACCCTCACTATTCCGCCATCTTGGCTCACCCCAGTATCTATGTTTTACGAACATTTTCTGTTAAGTGCCTGAACATGACTCTTCTTTTAACATGCATATTTGAATGGTGGCTTATCTGGTTACAGATTCTTAGTTGAGAGTCATTTTTCTGAAACATTTAAGAAATATTCTGTTGTTATACCCTTTACAGTAATTGATATTTCAGTTGTCAACCTGATTATTTTTCCCTATTAATGTGTGAGTTTTCTAGATAGCTTGTAGCTTCCTCTTTGCTGTAAATAATTTGCTATTTTTTATTTTAATATTTTTAATGAAGAAAAGCAGAGAGGTAATGAAAAAGAGAGCTGTTCCATCTTCTGGTTCACTCCTCATATGCCCAGAAGAGTCTGGTCTCAGCCAGGCTGAAGTCAGGAACCTGGAATGCATTCCATTGTGGTTGACAGCAACCCAAGTATTTGAAGCATCATCTGCTGCCTGTCAGATTATGCATTATCAGGAATCTGGATTATAAGTGGAAGAGCCTGGACTTGAACAAGGCATATTGACAGGGATTCAGGCATCCCAAGAAAATTCTTAACCATGACACCCAATGCTTACCTCCTCATTTATTTTAAAGTAGGTTGGTTGGAGCCTGTTTCAGGGACAGTGCCAGTGACCATAGCCAGGCAACTGGTAGTGCCTTGTCTCACATTACATTAGTTTTTTGCTTATCTTGGTAAGGCTCTTCTATAAAGTGCGATTGATATCCATTTTTCCTGTGGACTAGAACCTCCAACGTGAGTGTAATTTCCAGTTAATCTGGAGTGTCTTAGATACTTATTAGGTTATGAAAGAAACAAATGCTGCCCCATTGCTACTGTGAATTTGCTAGGTAGTGCCAACTGCAGGATGATTTCCTTGAGGCTGGATTTGACCACTTCACTGGCCTTCTATATTTGGATGGTGTAGGCATCTGCACAGCCAGAGAATGTGGCCAAAAATACTCGTAAGTATGAGACATTCCCTGAAGCTCAGGGCATTTAGGTGAGAGCAACCTGCCCATCTTCAGTAGAGTAAGAACATTTATGTTGAGTTCCCTTTTAGCTGGAGTGGGCGGAGACTTGTAATTGTTCTTTGGATTGTTTTTGGCAGAGATCATGCATTTTTAGATGACTTGCTGAATAGTTTTTCTTTTGTAAATTGGGTCCCATGATACACTTGTGTACACGTTACAACATGGTATGTCAATTATAATGAACACTCTCACAAATGTACTGTAGCATAGTTTGTAATAGCAATTCAGAATGAAGATAACTGCTTGTGCATTGCATTTGCAAACTGAAGAATTTTGATTGGGAGGAAAACTTTGTTTTTTAGCTCTTTCTTAGCCTTATTCTCAACATATTGGTTGATCTATTTTTAGACAGATCAATCTGGGAGAGAAGGGACCCAGATATAGACTGATAGTCCCTACTTTTATCTGCTATTTTCTAGTTTGTTCAGCAAGTTGATTTCCCTGAATTGCTTGGGACTCTTTGATGACCTAGATAATGACTTTTAGCCCCTATTAAGTGATTTATGAACAGGTTTAAAGAATTGTAGATTTTCAGGAGCATGTTTTAAGTCTTTATTCCCTGAGTGAGGAACTCTCCTTTTAAATTGCTCCTGGATATGCCTTGAGTTAGTTTTTCACCTGATTTCATTCTGTCTGATGGAGAGGTAGTAAAGGCAATAATTTTTTGCTTTTTGTGTTGAGCTCCATTGCATTAGGACTCTGGCCTCAAAGGTCTCCTATAAAGTTACTATCATATCCTGGCATGACATTTACATTGTCCATGAAACTGATTTTTCCTATGAAGAGTTCCAGGTTTGGCCCTGTCAAGGGCTGCTCTGTGAGACAAGATCAACTGGAGTAGACTAATTCTCCCTTAACCATTCTGTGTGAAGGAAGTTCTGTTCTTTGACAAGTGTTCCTTTAAGCACTATTTGAGAGTTCCAAGCCTGTTCTGGGGGAAACTCATAGTTGACTTTTCTTGATGAAAAAGTTACTTGAACATTTAAATTTTCATAAGAGGTAGACTCACCCTAGGAGAGGATAGCATATTTTGACATAAAAAAACTGTGTTATAAGACACAGTCCCCCAATTTGTATTCTAATGGTTCTAAGAATGCTCAATTTTATATTTTCCCAATATACCCACATGTTAAGAATAGACTGAATGTTCTTGTGAGAGAGTGGGGTTTTTACAGCTGAATAGGATTCTCCATTATCTACTAAGAAGTCAGCAATTTTTCTTCACTCTCAGTTTTACCCAGGGCTCTTATGCAGAAATCCAAATTGTCTGTCCTAAATGTATTTAAACCCCCGGTGCCTCATTTATCATTTGAATACTTTAAAAAATTTATAAGCCTTGAGCATTTTTATTTAAAGAACTTCTGGTCCATCTTTTTTTCCCCCAATCAAGTCAGAATTTAATTACACACAGGAGCAACTCACAGTGATCCAAGAAACAAACAAACAAAAAATACTGGCATAGATTCAATCTCAGAAATACTGCCTGGATTTTACACAACCAGAACACTTTGCAAGCAACCTCTCTTACACCCAATAAAAAGACCTGTGGTATTGTAGGCACATCCAGGCCTACAAACAAATAAGTCTAGAATTTCTTGAGTATGTAGGTCACCAGATAATCATTTCTTACCTGGGACAAAACATTTGATGAATTCTGTTTCTTTTGCCACTTGGATTTCAGAAAAATGTTTTTCCACATTCATTGCTTTCATAAGGTTTCTTCTCTGTTTGAATTTGCTAATGTGTAATGAGGGTTGTCGTTTGACAAGAAAACTTTTCCTCACTCATTACATATATAAGATTTTGCCCATGTGTGAATTCTCTGATGCTTGATGAGGTCTAGCTTACACTAAAATACTTTTCCACACTCATTACATTCATAACATGTCTCCCCTGTATGAATTTTCTGATGTACAGTGAGGGTTGATTTCCATCCAAATGAATCTCTACACTCAGCTGTATTCAAAAGTTTCTGCGATGTGTGAATTCGTTGAGGTCTACTGAGGGCTGACTTGGGTGGGGCAAAAGTCTTTTCCACATTAAGTACATTCATAAATTGTTTCAGCTCTGTGAATTCTCTGATGTTTGATGAAGTGCGACTTCCATCAAAAGGCTTTTCCACACTCAATACATTCTTAAGTTTTCTCCCCTATGTGAATTATATGATTTCTAATGAAAGTTAAGTTCCGATATATAGTTTTCTAACATTCATTGTAAGCATGGGGATTTTAACCCATGTGAGTTCTGTGATGCATGATATGGCAGGATTTACAGCTGAAAGATTTCACATAGGGTTTATTTTAGTTTTTTAATTATTTATTTTTTTAACTTTTATTTAATAAATATAAATTTCCAAAGCACAGCTCATGGATTACAATGGCTTCCCCCACCCCATAACTTCCCTCCCTCCAGCAAACCAACAATCTCCCTCTCCCTTTTCGATTCTATTCACATTAAGATTCATTTTCAATTATCTTTATATACAGAAGATCAATTTAGTATATATTAAGTAAAGATTTCAACAGTTTGCACCCACACAGAAACATAAAGTGTAAAATATTGTTTGAGTACTAGTTATAGCATTAATTCACATTGAGCAACACATTAAGGACAGAGATCTTAGATGATGAGTAAGTGCACAGTGACTCCTGTTGTTGACTTAGTAAATTGACACTCTTGTTTATGGCGTCAGTAATCTCCCTAGGCTCTTGTCATGAGTTGCCAAGGCTATGGAAGCCTTTTGAGTTCGCCAATTCTGACCTTATTTAGGCAAGGTCATAGTCAAAGTGGAAGTTCTCTCCTCCCTTCAGAGAAAGGTACCTCCTTCTTTGATGGCCCATTCTTCCACTGGGATCTCACTCACAGAGATATTTCATTTAATATTTTTTCCCAGAGTGTCTTGTCTTTCCATGCCTAAAATACTCTCATGGGCTCTTCAGCCAGATGTGAATGCCTTAAGGACTGATTCTGAGGCCAGAGTGCTGTTTAGTGCATCTGCCATTCTATGAATCTGCTGTGTATCCCGCTTCTGATATTGGATCGTTCTCCCCCTTTTTTCTTCTATCAGTTAGTATTAGCAGACAGTAGTCTTGTTTATGTGATCCCTTTGGTTCTTAGTCCTATCATTATGATCAATTGTGAACAGAAATTGATCACTGGGACTAGTGAGATGGCATTGGTACATGCCACCTTGATGGGATTGAATTGGATTCGCCTGGTATGTTTCTAATGCTACCATTTGCAGCATGTCAGCTTGAGCATATCCCAAATTCTACATCTCCTCCCACTCTCCCTCTCTTATTCCCACTCTTATGTTTAACAGAGATCACTTTTCAGTTAAATTTAAACACCTAAGAATAATTGTGTGTTAATTAAAGTGTTCAACCAATAGTATTAAGTAGAACAAAAAATACTAAAGGGATAAATATTAAATTGTACATCAACAGTCAGGACAAGGGTTGATCAAGTCACTGTTTCTCATAGTGTCCATTTCACTTCAACAGGTTTCCTTTTGGTGCTTGGTTATTTGTAACCAATCAGGGAGAACATATGATATTTGTCCCTTTGGGACTGGCTTAATTCACTCAGCATGATGTGTTCCAGATTCCTCCATCTTGTTGCAAAATGACCAGATCCTTTTTTTACTGCTGTATAGTGTTCTATAGAGTACATGCCCCATAATTTCTTTATTCAGTCTACTGTTGATGGGCATTTGGGTTGATTCCAGGTCTTAGCTAATGTGAATTGAGCTGCAATAAACATTAAGGTGCAGACAGCTTTTGTGTTTGCCAATTTATTTTCCTTTGGGTAAATTCCAAGGAGTGGGATGGACAGGTTGTAAGGTAGGGTTATATTCAGGTTTGTGAGGAATCTGCAGACTGACTTCCATAGTGGCTTTACCAGTTTGCCTTCCTACCAACAGTGGGTTAGTGTCCCTTTTTCCCCACATCAAAGCTAGTAAGTCTTTTGGCTTTCTTACAAATGGTATCATTATAATTCCCAAACTGCCAGAGGATAGAGTATCTTTGTAGGAAAAATAAACTGATTGAAAACTATGTTACCTCTATTATTTTACATGTCAGAGTCACTTGTAGATTCTGGTCTGCTGTTATCTGGCCTATCACTTTCCTTGTCCCAGTCTTTCATAGATGCTCCCATCATGAAATCATCACGGAGGATCGTTCAACCTGGGCCCTCTTCTGATTTTGCTTCAGTCTGTTTGGCTTTTGAGCTTCTCAGTTGAACTTTTCTCATTTTCAGTTCCATCCATTCCTCTCAGAACACTGATTAAATCTTAGAAACAGTTGATATCAACTTAGCACGCTTTCTAATAGAGCCTCCAGCTTCTTTAACCTTTTCATCAATGTTCTTTTGATGTTTTTGGACAGCATTAAGTAATTGCACCACATCCCTTGTTGCAATTCTCTGAAGATTTCTCTCTCCTTCTTTGTCTTTGACACCATCTGGCTTTACTCTGCACATAATTTCCCACTCTTGCCTCTTATCAATCTGTTTTCTTCTCTCAAGTCTTTCTTGCTTTAACTTTTCTTTTTCCTTTTCCAGTTCTTTATTTTTGACTAAAATGGTGGGTTTACTTTTAGGTGTTTTCTTGTTGAGGATTTTAGCCATGGCATCTGCCCAGCCCATATTAGTTCTAGCACATGATTCTCCAGCATTTTCATTTTCTTTGTCACAGGATTCATCAGCATCCTCATTGTCAGCATCTATTGCTTCATCATCAGAAAAATGACCCTTTTCCAATCCACAGCTTCCTACAGATCCTCCACTGTCGGAAGCATCTTTCACCTCCTCTTCCAGCTCAGATGCTATGACTTTGGCAATCGTTTTCACCTTCTTCTTTTTCTTTAGCAAATTTTTCAGCTTTTTTCCCTGCACTAACACATGAGTTTGCAATGGCCGCAGCCATTTTTCTCTCACTGGAAGTCATGGCCCATCGTTTTTAAGACGAGGACAGTCTGTTACAATAAATTATTTTAGTTTTGGTCATGATATTTTACCAACACTATGACAATTTACCGAAATATGCCTCAATAGGCTCTCCTTAGGGCTTGAAGGTGCATTTCCCACTATAATTTCTACTTCAGACAGAAAATGGAAGAGAAAGAGAGGTTCAGATACAGACAAGCCACAAATGACCCAATGGCAATCATATAAAGGGTTTAGTTGCAAACAATCACAAATTCGGCTTGGAAATAGAAATAACCACAAAATATCTGGTTCAGAATTTGGGTACGAGTCCTATTAACTCTTTTCCTCTCTCCAACAGGGCTCCTATGTCAAATAAAATACACATTGGGCTTCCTAAAGGAGTGTCCCAAGTGGAGGATAAAGGAGTTCTCAGTTTTATATACCAAGTCAACTTACTCTGCTCAGAGGAGAAGCAGGGGACCCACAGAATCAGATGTTTCTTCAACAGTGTAGTGCTTGGGGCAGCCAAAACCTTTGTAGGGAGTCCAAGGGAAAGCCCCAGAACAAAAAGTTCTAGCACCTACTAGACATTTCCCAGGGAGGGTCATTTGAAACAAGAATGACACCCTTGAACAGCTTACATTGCCTGGCTCACCAACAATTGTTGCCACGTTCAAGCCCATCTGGCTACCACATGAAAAGTCCTATAACTCAAGGGTGAGGTGTTGTAGCAAAGAAAGTGAGTTTAATTGGAGTACTAGTAAGCTGAGTCATTGACAGGGATGGTGTACTAAAGAAGCCATCTTGACTTTTCCTTTGTAACTAGTCCTTTTTAAGTATGAGTGGCAGGAAAAGGGGAGGAGGGCAAGGTCAAAGGGTGAGGGATCACTGTAAACAACTTGGCACCTGCAGTTGCCTGAGAGGGATATTGAAACTCTCTGTGGTTGGTTACTTGGCTTTAGAGATGTGGTGCTGTTCAAGTTACTCCTGGATATTCTTAACAAAGCAATATGACAGCACAGACACCAGGCCTTTACCCCTCTTAGAATCCCAGCTTTCAAACATGTGTGGGTCCATCCCTCAACTCCTTCCAAGCTAGGATTCTTAGAAGCACATCACTTAGGGCACTCAGCTTTAGCTCCTTCTTTGTTTCTTTGTCTTTGAAATTCTAGCTTTTTCAGTCTTTGAAACTTTAATGGCTAGCAATCTGACTTTTGTGTTAAATTGTATGCTATTCTCTTCAGCTTTTTTTGTATTGTGTGGAATAGAAGGGAGAAGTTATGCAGTCAGTTCAGTCTTCTAGATTTCCCTGAATTAAGCACAAATTTATTTTTGTACAATGTGATAATTTCCATATTAGCAAATAAAGTTAATTTGAACCCTGTAGCCCAAATTTAGGAATTTAGAGTCAAATTTATAATTTGTGCTTAGCAGTGATAATGAAAAACAGTTTTATCATTATTTTCTTCACCACTGCAGAAGTTTAATTTTGTTTTTTATATTGCACTTGACATTTGAGTAAACAACATTACTTATCTGCATGCCCTGTGTGTTTAAGAATTAATTTTGGTACAAAATGGCCTATTCTCAAAGTAGGCAAGTTTCTTCAGAGTGACTTTTTGATGTTTTTATTTAGATCCACGTCAGAAGATAGTACTCAAGCAGAAACCAGCAGGTAAAGAACTTAGATATTATTTCCTATAAATAAATATATTGAAAACTAAGAATGAAAAAGTTGATAATTCACAAATATATGCACAATAATTTTTAAGTATCCACACTTGATAAAGTACTGTTACTAAATCAGCTTGGTATTATTTCCCATTCTAGGAACAGATATCAATTAATTTAATATTTTTTTCTTTGGTTGACTAAATTTTTATCAATCACCTATACTTGTGACTCACACAGAGAAATATAGTAAGAGATAGGTACTTATAATTAGTTTGTATAATGTACAAGCTGAACATTTTTCAATAGTTTATGCTAACATTTATAAAAGAAAATTTTGCTTCTTCATTTAGATTGCATTTAGACTAATAAACAAAATATGAACAACTGAGTGAAGGAGTTCCCCACTTTGGAAAAGTTTATATAAGAGATAGCATCATAAGCACACTAAAATTCAATATTTCCCTAAGACCCTCAACAGCCTACAATTTTGTTAACAAGGATGCTCTTGAATTGTCTAAGTTTTAGTTTCTCATTTGTATCAAATGAGAAATGTCTACTCATCTTCTTCATAAAGTTTTCTTTTTTTTATCCTGTATTTTTTCTTGAAATGACTTCTAGTTACATTAATCCACTGCTATGCAGAATTTCTTTTATAGCCACAAGCTATTTTCTAGGCAACGCTATGACATTATATAGTATCTCTCCTTCTTGGTGGAAGACGCTCCATCCTCTAAGAAAGCTGCAGTATTTCTGTATCCATTCTCTCTAACCCCTCTTTTCTTTTTTGAAAGATTTATTTATTTATTTGAAAGACAGAGTTACACAGAGAGAGGAGAGGCAGAGAGAGAGAGAGAGAGAGAGAGAGAGGTCTTCCATCCGATGGTTCACTCCCCAATTGGCCGCAACGACTGGAGCTGCGCTGATCTGAAGCCAGGAGCCAGGAGCTTCCTCCGGGTCTCCCACATGGGTGCAGGGGCCCAAGCACTTGGGCCATCTTCCACTGCTTTCCCAGGCCATAGCAGAGAGCTGGATCAGAAGAGGAGCAGCCAGGACTAGAACCGGTGCCCATATGAGATGCTGGCACTTCAGGCCAGGGCATTAACCCACTGCGCCACAGCACCGGCCCTCTAACCACACTTTTATAGACATTTCTTACTTTCAACAAACTAAGTATGAGGGAAAAAACCCTTTTTTTTTTTTTTTTTTTTTTGCCTCTTGTCTCTGTCACTGTCGCCAGGGAGTTGTGATGCAGTGTTCCAGTCATACAGGTCTCCCAACGTTGTACTCATCTAGGATCTGAACTTGCTTTAGGGTAATGGACATGCCTCTTTTGTTTCTCAGTTTATAGTGTCATTCTGCAGCATAAATGCTCAATAGACATTTGTTTATTGAATGAGGTATTACTCTTGAATTTCACATAACCATATTAATTAGTGTTAAGTACTCCAATTGTAACAGATTGTCTCTAATCTTAGAATATGGCATTCAAATATCATCATCATCATCTAGAAGACATCAACTATAGGACAATATAAGCATCATTTGGAGAATATAATTTAGACTATTAATTCATTAGTCTAGTTTTGTTTATAGAATACAGAAAAGCATTCTTTTATTTTTCATTTAAATTTAGTAAGCTAAGCAGGTACAATGCTTTACTGTTATGACACCTATTATGTTTTTCTATATTTCTTCCTTTTTAAAAAGATTTATGTATTTATTTGGAAGTCAAAATTACAGAGAGAGAGACAGAGGGAGAGAGAGACAGAGGGAGAGAGAGAGAGAGAGATTGATTTTCCATCTGCTTGTACACTCCCCGGCTGGCTGTAAGGGCCAGGGCTAGGTCAGGCTGAAGCAGGAACCAGGAGATTCTTCTGGGTCTCCCATGTAGGTGGAAGGGTCCCAAGTACTTTGACCATCATTCACTGCTCTCTCCAGGCCATTATCAGGGAGCTGGATCAGAAGTGGAACAGCTTGTAGGTGGTTTTACTGGTGCCATGTTCTTTTTACATCTATTTTTAATATTTTCTGTTGGAAATCCAGTGAGGGCTGTTGGTAGTTAACTACTTTGGCAGACATAACTAAACAAGATTTTTTTTTTGAAAGACAGACATATATGTAGTAGGACTCAGAAATCTCCATAAATAAATTTCCTTTTTGCTTTTGGGGGGAACTAGCTATATTACAAAGAGTATTTTTGAAGTAGTTGAAAGAGCAACTATAACTTTTGGAGGTACAACATAGCAGAGGTGGGGAGGTCAATATTATGCCACTGTAATTACTGAATTCTTACTAATCTTACTTGTTTTCTCTGCAAATTAATCTTGATTCGTTTGTGCACAATTCATTCTTTTTTTCTCTCCCAGGTTATTTGGGGATTAGAAATAAGGACTCTATAGCTAGAAAAATAGAAAAGAGGCCAAATAATTTTAGCTTGCTTTTGGTGATAATGCATTTAAAAGTAGAAACTTGACAGATATTTATTTTTTACTACAAAATTGAAGGTATAAAGAGGAAGAAATTGCCATACTAATTAAGCATGACTGTACTTGCATTATATCACCTGTTTTATGTCAATCTAAAAGTGTCATTTCCTTATTCACTTAGATCAGACTCACAGGAAAGCACCCAATCAACAAGTAGTAGTAGGTAAGTGTATAGGAAATGTGTGTTAAAATGAGTGTGCATTGGAATTTAATGACTAAGTACTGAGTAAGCCAATGAATTGGTGAAATATTACACAAATAAATAACCTATGAAAAATTACTAATTTTTAAACTGATGAATATTTAAACCACAGTATTTTAAAATTCAGCTTAATAAAGTTCCCTTAAGGTCATTAGAAACTTGCTGCTGTTGATAGAATGGAACAAAAGAATTAAGCCCAATATGATGTAAAAATCAATGAATTAGCTTATAGAAACAAACTCCTAAGCAGAACCATAGGCACAATGCTTCAGGTCTGTGGATTTTTAATAGCCAAAAAATTGTTGATAACTTGAAAACCGAAGTTATTTCGTCTAAAGTATGGAAAAACTAAAATTAATATTTCTTTTAAAAAGATGTTAATATTCATGAACATTTCAGCCAAAAATTTTTTTCTCATTTTATTTTATTTTATTTATTTATTTATTTTTAACAGGCAGAGTGCACAGTGAGAGAGAGAGAGAGAGAAAGGTCTTCCTTTGCCATTGGTTCACCCTCCAATGGCCGCCACGGCTGGCGCGCTGCGGCTGGTGCACCGCGCCGATTGGATGGCAGGAGCCAGGTGCTTCTCCTGGTCTCCCATGAGATGCAGGGCCCAAGCACTTGGGCCATCCTCCACTGCACTCCCGGGCCACAGCAGAGAGCTGGCCTGGAAGAGGAGCAACCGGGACAGAATCTGGCACCCTGACCGGGACTTAGAACCTGGTGTGCCGGCGCTGCAAGGGGGAGGATTAGCCTAGTGAGCCGCGGCGCCGGCCTTTTTCTCATTTTAAATACTTCTGATTAACAATGATAGTTTCCCTGAAATCAAAGAAAATCCTAAAGGCTTCAACATGAACCTTTTACTAGGCAGTACCACAACTCTGTGTTTTGCTGTGGGAGGAAATTTACTATCTACAACTTGATCATGTGTTTTTTTCCTCCTCTCCCACAGTAACTAGTAATTCCTTCAAAAGACAACGGAAATGTCAAGGGTTTCAATGAGAAATGAAAATCCTGCCTTTTGTCACCCGATCGCAGCTAAAGGAAACAATAAACCGAGTGTGGACCAACTTGCATGGCGACATGTCTGTTTTTCTTTTCCACTTCCTCCAACTCAGAATTCAATCCCTGGGGTTACACTTTGGCCATTTCAGGACCCTTAACTGAAGGAAGTGTTTCAACTTGAGCTCTTCCTCTTGTCTTCTACATGGCTTTTCTGCCACCTGCCATCCCCTTCTGGTTTATTGCCTAAAGCTCCATAAGTATCAGATGCCTCATGCAGTGTGGTCTCTGTATGATAAACCAAGCTGTTCCTCTCGGATCTTCTCACCAGACTTGGCTTGCCCTGTGAAGGTATGGTAAATCCAGATATTTCTTCCCCTTGCCCTCCCCACGTCCCTAACCTGGGTTTCTGAGGGAAGCTGCAGTGACTGAACTTGCCCAACTGGGACCCACTGCCCCGAGCTTTCCTTTGCCCTTTGTCCACCTGACCAATAGGGCCAGAAGACAGGCAGCTTCCAAAGGACCCACGGGGCTTGGGCTTGGTTCTCAGTGACAAAGGCTAATCCATTATCAGAGTTTGGTGTGAGGAAATGAATTAGAGAAAGTTTTTTCATGTTTCATTTTCTGAAAGAATTTATATAAAATCATTCAGTTCTGTAGTTACATGTTTATCCAAATTCAGAAATGAATTTCTATGAGACTAAAGATTTTTGGGGGAGGGCAGTTAACTGATAAATTCAGTTTAACAGAGCTTTGAAAATTGTCATTTGTTTTTGTGTTTGTAAAGTTAATTCATTTCATTTAACAGTCAATATTTTGGCATAAAGTTGTTTCAAAATGCATGGATTTTAAAAAATTTTTGCACTGAAATGTACTTATCATTTATTTTTTTCTGTGAACTTTTTGAAATACCCTCATAGTCAAGATAAAGATGATTTAACTCACCTGGACAGGAAGCTGGGAGGTCTGGGTTATGAGCAGCTGTCCTTTGATGTTATTTGCCTGGGAAAGGATATGTATTCTTACAGAGATCTGTATCTACCTTGATAAATTGGGCCTGGATGAGCAAAAAAGCCCTCTTGTCAGGTGTTCAAAAAGTCAACAATACATACTGCATGGTTTTATCAGCCCAGGATATCTCTGGCAAGGAGCTGTAAAAGTTAGAGTCAAATGAGCAGAATCTTCGGCAACTAAATACCACAGTATTTATCTTCAGGTCATTTCGCTTGAACCCATTTTTAGCAGGTGCAGAGTTAATCATTTGTATCCCCTATAACCTAACAAGTCGTAACAGTCCAGCATTTTTGTATGTAAAGAAAGGAATGGAAAGTAAAACGACTTGGGGTATTTCATGCAAAATATGTTCCTGAGAAAGGGAAGGAACCGGGAAACGGGAGAAGGCAGTCTCAGGGGATGCTTCCTGCTGAGACGCTGCATAGTCAGGGAGGTGATTTTCCTTTCCCTCCCCAGTCCCACGGGAACTGACGGTTTTAAGGCAGTGGCCAGTACCAGATGTCCCACAGTAGGAGGATGTCGCTGGCATGGTTTGCGTGAGGTTCTGGACCACTGAGTGAACAAACCACTCTCACGACTGACGGAGGCATGGCTCTCGAGATTGAAGAAGAAAGCCATTATAAGGGGAGTGGGAAGGGGCCAAACCAAGGTAGCCAGAGTGATTTTCAAAACCAGCTGCTCTAAGGGTTAGACATCCATTGTCAAATTCTGTGTGTCTTGTCTGTCAGCTCGTGAGAAGCGTCATGGACAAGACCGTATTGGTTTGCATAAAAACAGCATTCTTCCTTAGAAATAAACAGAGAACTCCTTTTTTTTGTATATCTTTAGAAAGGTCCTAGTAGTAGGGATGGCTTTGTGGCATAGAGAGTTAAGCTACCACCTACAATGCCGGGTTCCCATATGTGCACCGGTTCAAATCTGGCTCCTCTGCTTCTGATCCAGGTCCCTGCTAATGCTCCTGAGAAATGACTGGATGATGGCTGAAGTACTGGCTCCCCTCCTTCCATGTGGGAGACCTCAATGGAATTCTTGGTTCCTAGTTTTGGTGTGACCCAGCTTGGGCTTTTTCAGCCATGTGGGGATGAACCAGCAGATGGAAGACATCTCTCTCTCTCCCCTACCTCCTTCTCTCTCCCTCCCTCTCCCTCTCTCTCCGTAACTCAGCCTTTCAAGTAAATAAATATATATTTCTAAAAAAATAAAGAAAATGCCTGGTATTAGGGATTAGCTAGTCCTCTTACCACTGTACACACTCAGGTAGCAAATCACAAGCTGCCTAGGAGGAGTGTTAGTGATATGGGACCTGACCAGGGAGATAGGATTAGATTGGTTAGGTTCATGAGCTGGAGACCACAACCCTCTTGCCCCTACTTGGTCTCGGCTGTTTCCACCCACCTGTCCACCTGTCAACTAGGCCATGTAGCCACTTCCCGATTAGAAATGAGTAAGAGGTGTGGAGCACGCTGGGCCCACCCTGCTCTCTCATATACCTTTTGTGCGCTTTCATAAATCTTTTCCCTCTTCTCGTGCCTGCTTTCATGTGCCACCTCTAGGTGCACTCCTATCCCTGTGCCCTCTCTTGCTTGCAGTCTCTGGTCCACTCTCTGGAAGAGCCTGGTATGGAACTCCTGGTTTACCTTCTTGGGCCCCTTTCCCTTAATAAAGCTCTCACATTCCTGTGTATTTCTCTCACTTCCCCAAATAAATCCTGAACTTTACCACGTTGCCCATCTTGTTTGTATCTGAATTTAGAATGCGTCTCTAAACTTAAGACAAGAACTCAACAAATGAATTGTGGCTTAAAGTTACCCAATAACATTAGGGTGACAGATGTTCTGCAGGGAATACTTGTGGATAGAGAAAGTGGTAGATTGGTTATTTTGGCTAAACTAGCATTAGGAGATAGACAAGAATGTAAGTGTTGGTGTAGTTAGTTGGGAAGCAGAGGTAAATGTTACTCTCACAAAGAAAGAAAATCTCTTATTTATGTAAGTAACTTGTATTTGGAAAAAGGCATTGTGTCATCCTAGTTTTTGAGGTAGGTTTCCAAAGAGATAAGCTATACTGTGGAGGAGGATGGTCTGCACAGAAGTGGGAGTTGGGCTTAGAAGAGTCAGGGACACACACAGTGAATGAGGGAGCCTGGAAACAGGACTGGTTATGTGTATTTGCCATTAGCTGGGGGAGAGAAATTATTATTTACCAAGTGAGACTGGTGGTCAGAGGGGTCAATGATCTGGTTTCCAAGAATGATGCTCTTCTAGTTTTGACTCGTAGACTTGGGGTTGGGAGAATGTTATAGGGGGAGGAAGACAGGGAGCAGGCAAAGCCAGATTTCCTGTGAGATGAGAATTTGTGATGTTTAAATGTGGGAAGGTGAAATGGATGGTGTGCTCTAAGTGATGTGTGATGAGAATGTCCTACAGGGGGCCAGGATGGACATGGGGATTGGTCAGGAGAAGCAGCATGATAATCGAATTGGAGCTCAGAAAATGTAGAATAGCCTAACTAGATACAAAGTCACTCAGTATTTTTATGGAGGTGTGGTGAAGGGCTACCAAAGTATATTGGGTCCCAAAGGCAGGGATCTATCTGATTGGAAAGAATATTCAGAAATCATTGTGGTCTCAGGGGAGGGTGATATAAAATAGTACAGAAATATATGCTCCTACTTCCCAGTCCCCCTGCAAAGGTATAACAGGACCTGCTTCCCATACAAGTGCCCTCCTGATTCCTCTCTTACTCTCTTGCTCTTACCCCCAGCCCGTCAGGCTTCCCCCACATGAAAATAAGCCTTTCCCTTAACTCTGGTGTTTGGTGTGTTTTTGTGGTGGCCTTACAATAATCATAAGGTAATTTACTGAACAATGATAAATTTATGCTCTCTTTCACTTGATGTCTCTCTCTTGACTTCCTCTCTCTCTTACTCTTGCCCTCTCTCCGTGGCCTTCGGGCTTTTCCTAACTGACAATAAAGCTTTCCTCTGAAAAAGAGGAAAAAAGAAAAATGCCTGTTCAAGTCTTTTGTCTATTTCTTTTCTTTTCTTTTTTTTTTGACAGGCAGAGTGGACAGTGAGAGAGAGAGACAGAGAGAAAGGTCTTCCTTTGCCGTTGGTTTACCCTCCAATGACTGCCACGGCCGGCACGCTGCGGCCAGCACACCACGCTGATCCGAAGGCAGGAGCCAGGTGCTTCTCCTGGTCTCCCATGAGATGCAGGGCCCAAGCACTTGGGCCATCCTCCACTGTACTCCCGGGCCACAGCAGAGAGCTGGCCTGGAAGAGGAGCAACCGGGACAGAATCTGGCGCCCTGACCGGGACTAGAACCTGGTGTGCCGGCGCTGCAAGGGGGAGGATTAGCCTAGTGAGCCGCGGCACCGGCCTTGTCTATTTCTTAACTGGATTGTTTGTTTTGTTGTTTTTGAGTTTAGTGACCTGTTTATAGATTCTGGATATTAATCCTTTATCAGTTACAAATTTGCAAATATTTTCTCCCATTTTGTTAGTTGTCTCTTCACATAGCTGAGTATTCTTTTTTTCCAGTGCAGTAGCTTCTCAACTTATTTTAATCCCATTTTTCAAGTTTGACTTTGGTTGCCTGTGCTTCTGAGATATTTTTTTTCAAGAAGTTTTTGCCCATGCTAATGTCTTGCAGAGTTTTTCCAATATTCTCAAGATATTTGATGGTGCCAATGCATAGGTTCAGTTCCTTGATCCATTTTGAGTGAATTTTTGTGAAAGGTATAGGTAGGAGACTTTTTTAAAAAGATTTTTATTTATTTTATTTGAAAGAGTTACAGACAGTGAGAGGGAGAGACAGAGAGAAAGGTCTTCCTTCCATTGATTCACTCCCCAAATGGCCACAACAGCTGGAGCTGTGCTGATCTGACCAGGAGCCAGGAGCATCTTCCAGGTCTCTGACATGGGTGCAGGGGCCCAAGCACTCAGGCCATCCTCCAATGCTTTCCCAGGCCACAGCAGAGAGCTGGATTGGAAGAGGAGCAGCTGGGACTAGAACCGGCACCCATATGGGATGCTGATGCTGCAGGCGGAGGATTAACCTACTGTGCCACGGCACCGGCCAAGGTTGGAGTCTTATTTCATATTCTTGCACATGAGATCTAGTTTTCCCAGCACCATCTGTTGCAGAGAATGTCCTTAATCTAGGTATTGATTTTAGCCATTTTGTCAAAAATAAGTTGGTTGTATATGCATGGATTGATATCTGGAATTTCTGTTCTGTTCTACTTGTCTACAAATCTGTTTTATTTACTAGTACCAGGCTGTTTTGGTTATAACTGCCTTGTAGTATGTCTTGAGATCTGAGAATGTGATGCCTCTGGCTTCATTGTTGTTGTATAAGATTGCTTTTGCTTTTTTGGTTCTTTTGAATTTTAGCATCCACTTTTTCTAGATCTGAGAAAGAATATCATTGGCATATTGATTGGGATAACATCAATTCTGTAAATTGTTTTGGGTAGCATGGACATTTTCATGATGCTGATTCTTCCAATCCACAAACATGGAATATTTTTGCATTTTTCTGTCTTCTTCTGTTTCTTTAATGTTTTGAAATTTTTGTAGCAGAGATCCTAGAATTTCTTGGTTAATTTTTTCCGAGTTTTTTTTTTTAAGCTATTAAAGGAATTGATCTTAGAAGTTCTTTCTCAGCCATGAAAATGTCTGTGTATAAAAAGGCTATGGATTTTTTGTGTTAATTTTATGTCCTGTTACTTTACCAAACTCTTTTATGAGTTCCCATAGTCTCTTAGTAGAGTCTTTCGATTCTCCCATATATAGAATCATGTCATCTGCAAATAGGGGTAGTTTGACTTGCTCCTTTTCCTTTTTTCCCCCTTTTTTGCCTAATGGCTCTGGTTAAAACTTCTGCAACTATATTGAATAGCAGTGGTGATGGTGGGTATCTTTTTGTGGTTCTGTATCTTAGTGGAAATGTTTCCACTTTTGCCTTGATTATGTTGAGGTATTGTTCCTTCTATACCCAACTTGCTTATGGTTTTCATCATAAAAGGATGTTGGGATTTTTATCACTTTCTCTGCATCTATTGAGATAATCATAGAGTTTTTGTTCTTCTGTTTGTTAATGTGATATATTTATTGGTTTCTGAATGTTGAAGCGTGCCTGCGTACCAGGAATAAATCCCATGGTGCTGGTTAATGACCTTAGCTAGTATTTTGTTGAGGATTTTTGCATCTACGTTCATTGGGGATATTGGTCTATCATTCTCTTTCTCTTTTGTATCTTTTTTTGGTTTAGGAATTAAGGTGATGTTGACATCATAGAAGGGGTTTGAAAGGATTTTCTACCTTTCAATTGTTTTGAATTTAGTATAGAGATAATTCTTTCTTCCTTAAAATTTAGTAAATACTTTTATTTCTTTTTTTTCACTATTTTGCTTAGCATGGAATACAAGAGGTAACTTATTCTGCCAGCCCACTGTTCTTTCTTATGTAGAAGTCAGTGCAGCTTTGAAGTCACAACCTGTAGTCATTTGTTTCTTAATGGGTAAAACATCAGGTTAGAACATGATAAACCAGAATCAGACAATCAAAATGAAACATATATTCTGTACCAGGAAGTGATCAGGAGAAAGACCAATCTTTTCCTTGCCCTTCCTAGTTGGGAGTTTGGTATTTAACTGGTTCATGGGCTGAGTGTATTGGTAAACAAAAATCTTACTTATTTGCATACTCTAATTTAGCAATAAAAAGTATTTAGTAATAATCACTAGTGTTATGAAAGTTATTGCATGTTATCATTGTCAAATATTTACTTTTATCATCCTTTATTTGTTAATATTGATTTGAAAGCATGATTTCTATTCTCATTTAGATACAGATCAGAAAGCAACAGCCAAGCTGTTACTAGCAAGTCAATAAATTAGGATGTATTTCATACAATCTGTGCTATTTAAAAATCAAGATAATCAATTAAGTTTTATTTGTACCCTTCCATGGTAGAATTCTAAATCTAAAGCAACATGTTAGAATTTGCCAATCTAGTCACTAGTGAGTCATTTTTAAAAATAAATCTCTTTATTTATTCCTTCAGTTTATTTAATGGTGCATTGAGAGATTGTGGTTGGGAGCAATGGGTTAAATGATTGATGACATATTTAAGGTGCTGATTCGTAAGCAGAATCTTTCTGTATTTTCATCTTGGAGTAACAGAAGTGCAAATTTACTTCTTTATTTGGAGTCTCTACAAGTAGAAAGACAATTGTGCCCTCATGGATGACTGAGTGAAGGCCTCTTCCTCAGTTGAGGAGAACTGGCTAAAGAAAAAGCTTTATTAGAGATTAGGAATTATATGCTTTCTCTAGCTTCTCATTATTATGTAGTGGTACTCACTAGGTCAAATTCCATTCCCTGAATGGTGCATACCTCTGTATAATAATCTAAATAAGTATATAGTTTCCCAACCTACAGAGTTATAGATGTTTCTGCGTAAATATTTTATAGGTTTCTACTCTGGCCATATGACTTGAAGTCCTTATTTATGTGTACAGAGGAGTGGTGATATTCTTTATTGGCTCACAACTATTCCACAACACCCCCAAATTTCCAGGGCAAACTCTCTGGGCAGCACACCAAATTGTATGACTTCATTTATTGCAGATATTCCGTCTTCAATTAAAACGATTACATCTCTTATCCTTCAGTCTCTTCTTACTATGAACTTTTCTTCACACTTTAATATTGGAGTTAGCTCCACAAAACATTTTGATTTTTGTTTATTCTCTCTTGCTATTGTGAGTAAATGGGTTTTCACACAATGCTTGAACACAGAATAGCTCAGTGTATTTTTCCTCACCCTGGGCATGTCTAATAAATATTCTCTCACCCACCTCAGAAAATAAAAGCTCGGCATTGTATCACCAGAAAGTAGCATAATGTTTGTGTTTTGGGAAGGGATATGTAAATATTTGTTGAATGAATGATGAACTTAGATCATCATACACACAGGAGTAGCCAAACAAAATCACAAACACAGAGGTGGATGGATATGCATGCACGTGTGCAGACACACAAGTAACGTACACTCAGGTAAATCTGTGATGTAACTTCCCTCATTTCTTCCTGATTATATTTTCTCTTATCCTGAAACCATGTTATCATTATTAACCTCTCCTAGAATTCTTGTTCAGCTATATTAAATGACAGATGATGGAAAATCTACACCTTAATTGGAATGGTTTAATTTGGAATGTTGACTCATTTGTTAGCCTCCTTTCTTTGTGCACAAGGAAAATATTTTAGTGTAATTATTCATTTATATTCAAACATTTTAGGATAATTATTCATTTAAATAACTTGAAACTGTTGCTGTGCTTTATTGACCTAACAATTGCTACAATTTTCATATAATTTATCTTCAGAATGATCTTTATTGCATGGAATGTCAGTGAGAAAGGTTACTGAAGCCAATAAATGGAGAGAGATGGGAGTAACCTCAGTGTGGATTATATTAGCACGCCTTCGTATAATTAATTTCGAATGTCTAAATCCTATCTGCAGTTTCAATCTTTTCCTAAACAACAGACAGAAAGATTTAAACAATTTAACATAACACTTAAATCTTAATAATTCATAGAACTGTCATTTGGCTTTTAGCTTCCAGGCTTTTATCTACAGGACTTAAATCTTAATTAGTCATGATTACAATTAACATTTTGTGGGGAGCAATCCGGACTAGACTAAGTTACTCGAATTAAGACTTATTCTATGCATCTGCTCTCCCACAATATGGCGCTGGGAGAGAAGTAAACAGCTTCCGCACAGCTGCCTCCAGTTCAACCAATTAACTGTAGGACTTGCTCCTGATTGGAGAGCAGCGTACTCGGCGTGTGGGCAGCCGAGTTGGGATTGGCAGAGAAGGACTATAAAGGAGGAGAGAAACGGCATGCACCAGGAAGATCTATGGGGAACATCTAAGGGAACCCGTGCAGCCCCCAGAGAGCCGGCCGGCGGTGTGCCGCTCCCCTGCGGAAGTGGGGAATGCGGCCAGGGGGAACTGCCCTTCCACGGAGGTGGAAGGGATAGTAGCCAACCCGGGAAGAACCAGCAGCAAACCCGGGGAGGGCCGAGCAGACGAAAGAACAGCGCAGGGTCCTGTGTTGCTCCTCCACGAAGAGGGGGAGCGACATAATGGTGCCGTGACTCGGATAGGAAACCTAGGACGGATAGAAAACTTAGGAGGGAAGAAACGTGACTCGGATAGGAAACCTAACTCGGATAGGAAACCCAGGACGGATAGCAAACTTAGGAGGGAAGAAACGGGAAGAACTAGGGAAAATATCGGAGAGAGAAACTAGCAAACAGCCTAGGGAAAAGCCGGACGAAAAAGGTGCCGGAAGAAGCTATTGAAAGCCTAGGCATAGACTCGGATACGGACTACGGGGGGAAGCTGGGAGAAATCTCTAAGGTCGAAAGCGAAAGTGAAAGCTAGAACAAACAGACTCGGATGCAGACTGTGGGGAGAGGCCAGGAGAAATGAGGGAGGAGTATTGTTGGAAGAAAGCTTGGGGAAACATACCGGGTAGAGAAAAATGTTAGGGAAATTGAAGCCGCGGGGGGCAGGCCGAGGCGGAAACGAAAGCCACTTTGGGGTTCTCAAGTTAGCCCGGGAATAGGGGTCGAAAAGTTGAAACCAGAAGCTGAGACGTAAGCCAGATTGGGATCTGTCTGATTAGCCCGGGGAGCAAAGGACGGGAAGCCAAATCGTGGGGCGGAGACGTACGCTGGGTTGAATTCGCCAGGCTAGCCCGGGGAACTTAGATTGAATCCTAGTGGCGGAGACGCAAGCTACGCTGTGTTACTCGCGGAAGCCGCCGCGTGCAGAGAGAGCACGGGGCGTGAATAGATAGGGAACGCTGGCGTAGGCCGTGGTTCAGACGCGAAAGGGTTAAGCGTGGAGACCGCGGAGCGCGCAAAGCCGAGCCGCGCAAAGCCGGGAAGCTGCGCAGATGAGAGAGGCGCGCGGGCTGAAGCGGCGCAGAGCCGGGAACCCGCCGGCGGGGCGGGGTGCCAGAAAGCTGCGGGGATAAGAGAAACAGAAGTTTAGAAGTAAAAGAGAAATAGGAATGTTGGCAGACAGAAGTAAAATGGGAGAAATAGAAATGCCCGGAGATAGAGAAATAGAGAAAAATAAGGCCTCCCCTCAACATGCCAATTAGGAGGCTTGGATTCGGTCTGCCTGATTTAAGGCGGTAAGCGCCAGCAAAGCTCGACCAGAGTATGAGCTGCAGGTCACCGAAGATAGGCACAAACCAACACTAATAAGTCTCCCCCACAATAAGGCAATGAGAAGGCTTGGATTCGGTTTGCCTGATAGGTCTTGTAAGTCCCCTGCGGGCAGAGCAGAGTATGCGCTGCAGGGCACCGAACACAGGCACGCATCAGCGCCTAAAAACCTCCTCACAACATGGCGAAGAGAGGACCCGGATTCGGTTTGCCTGATTGATAGGACTTGTAAGAGCCTGTGGCAACTCTAGTGTGTGCCGCGGGACACCGAAGACAGGCGCGTATCAACGCCAAAAATAAAAAGAAAGGGGGATCTGTGGGGAGCAATCCGGACTAGACTAAGTTACTCGAATTAAGACTTATTCTATGCATCTGCTCTCCCACAATATGGCGCTGGGAGAGAAGTAAACAGCTTCCGCACAGCTGCCTCCAGTTCAACCAATTAACTGTAGGACTTGCTCCTGATTGGAGAGCAGCGTACTCGGCGTGTGGGCAGCCGAGTTGGGATTGGCAGAGAAGGACTATAAAGGAGGAGAGAAACGGCATGCACCAGGAAGATCTATGGGGAACATCTAAGGGAACCCGTGCAGCCCCCAGAGAGCCGGCCGGCGGTGTGCCGCTCCCCTGCGGAAGTGGGGAATGCGGCCAGGGGGAACTGCCCTTCCACGGAGGTGGAAGGGATAGTAGCCAACCCGGGAAGAACCAGCAGCAAACCCGGGGAGGGCCGAGCAGACGAAAGAACAGCGCAGGGTCCTGTGTTGCTCCTCCACGAAGAGGGGGAGCGACACATTTTACGTTCAATGAACATTTATTAAGATTTAAAACATGATTATCTACTGCTTTGCTCAATATTGATTCTTGAATACACTCATTTTTAATTCTAGTTTGACTTTCCTAAAGTAAAACAATTTTTGTTAGTGTCTGTATGTTATAAATATTTTCTGTTAAATGCCTACACATGATTCATTTCTTATATTCTTTTTTAAATTTTTTTTTATTTATTTGACAGATAGAGTTAGACAGTAAGAAAGAGAGACAGAGAAAAAGGTCTTCCTTTCTGGTTCACTCCTCAAATGGCTGCCATGGCCGGCGCTGCGCCGATCTGAAGCCAATAGCCAGGTGCTTCCTCCTGGTCTCCCATGCGGGTGCAGGGCCCAAGCACTTGGGCCATTCTCCACTGCCTTCCTGGGTAACAGCAGAGAGCTGGACTGGAAGAGGAGCAACCGGGACTAGAACCCTGCGCCCACATGGGATGCCGGTGCTGCAGGCGGAGGATTAACCAAGAGAGCCAAGGTGCCGGCCCCATTTCTTATATTCTTTTTTGAATGCAGGCTTACATAGTTACAGATTACTAGTTTAGATGCTTTTCTGAAACATTTAAAAAGTATTCTATTGTTAAAATGTGCCATTTACAGTAATTGATGAGACTACACCTGTCAAACTGATTAACTTATTTGTCCCTATTAATGTGTCTTTTTCCAGTGTAGCTTATAGCTTCCTCTTTGCCCTAAATATATTATTTTATTGTATGCTTTATAGATTTGCTATTTTAACTCTAATTGAAAGGGAGAGATAGGTCAGAGAGAAAGACAAACACACACACACACACACACACATACAGAGAGAGAGAGAGAGAGAGAGAGAGAGAGAGAATGAAAAAGCTTGCCTTGAGTTGACGTAGATATTCACCAGAGGGAAAGCTTGAGTAAGGGCAATGATGTTTGTTTTTGTGTTGAATTCCTTGGTAGTAGGACTCTGACCTCAAGGGCCTCCTAGAAAGTTATTATCCCATCCCTGGCATGACATTTACCATGATTCATGATTCTGCCTCTGTCCGTGAAGAGTTTCAGGTTTGGCTCTGTCAAGGGCTGGTCCATAGATAAGATCAACCTGAATAGGAGTAGTCTAGATCTCCCTTAACATTTTTGGGGAAAGAAGTCCTCTTCTTTGGCAAGCATTCCTGTGAGGACTATCAGAATGTTCCAAGCCTATTCTCAGGAAACATTAATGTTGACTTGTCCTGATGAAAATGTTAGTTGAGCATTTAAATTTGAATTGGAGGTCTCAGCAGAGGAGAGGTTTAGGATATTCTGGCATTTGCCAAAAGATCCTTTCTGCACAGTCCCCAAGTTTGCATTTTAATGGTTCTAAGAATGGTCAATGTTTTATCTACCCAGATAGTCCTATGATTATAATAGACTGAAAGTCCTTAAAATAAGATTAATGTTTTACTTTAAATAGGAGTGTCCAGGGTCTATTAAGACATCAATCAGTTTGTTTCCCACTGTAATTTTTTACTCAGGGCTTCTATGGGGAAATCCAAATTGGCTGTTCTAAAAAGATTGGAATCGATGGTTCCTCACACATTTATCTTTTAAGTACTTTTTTTTTAACCATTTGTGGATATTGAGCCTTTTACCATTTTTTTCTCTTCATACTATTTGTTGAACTCTTTTACTTAGAGTAAGGTCAGCTAATAATCATTAAGTATACTGAAAATAGATCTTTATACTTTTTTAAAAAATTTGATACATCTTTGCTTTTTATTTAATGTGGGGTAATTCTTTTATCAGTCACTTTATTCCTTGTAGTAACCAAGCTGGTATTCTTTTTATATTGTTTAATTGAATTTTAATTGATTTTTTTAACTTTTATTTAATGAATATAAATTTCCAAAGTACAGCTTATAGATTACAATGGCTTCCCCCCCCATAACGTCCCTCCCACCCACAATCCTCCCCTTTCCCACTCCCTCTCCCCTTCCATTCACATCAAGATTCATTTTCATTTCTCTTTATATACAGAAGATCAATTTAGCATACATTAAGTAAAGATTTCAACAGTCTGCTCCCACACAGAAACATAAAGTGAAAAATAGTGTTTGAGTACTAGTTATAACATTAAATCTCAATGTAGAGCACACTAAGGACAGAGATCCTACATGAGGAGTAAGTGCACAGGACTCCTGTTGTTGACTTAACAAATTGACACTCTTGTTTATGGCCTCAGTAATCACCCTAGGCTCTTGTCATGAGTTGCCAAGGCTATGGACGCCCCCTGAGTTCACTGACTCTGATCATATTTAGACAAGGCCATGGTCAAAGTGGAAGTTCTCTCCTCCCTCAGTGAAAGCTACCTCCTTCTTTGATGACCCGTTCTTCCACTGGGATCTCACTCGCGGAGATCTTTCATTTAGGTTTTTTTTTTTTCCCCAGAGTGTCTTGGCTTTCCATGCCTGAAATACTCTCATGGGCTTTTCAGCCGGGTCCGCATGCCTTAAGGGCTGATTCTGAGGCCAGAGTGCTGTTTAGGACATCTGCCATTCTATGGGTCTGCTGTGTATCTCACTTCCCATGTTGGATCGTTCTCTTCCTTTTTCATTCTATCAGCTAGTATTTGCAGACACTAGTCTTGTTTATGTGATCCCTTTGGTTCTTAGTCCTATCATTATGATCAATTGTGAATAGAAATTGATCACTTGGACTAGTGAGATGGCATTGGTACATGCCACCTTGATGGGATTGAATTGGAATCCCCTGGTATGTTTGAGGTAAGTCAGCTTGAGCATGTCCCGAATTGCACATCTCTTCCCTCTCTTATTCCCACTCTTATATTTAACAGCGATCACTTGATTTTTACATTTATATGATGGGAACATAGTTCAAGTGTTTCATATGTATAGTTTTATGCACATAATGATGGTTTCTATCCTACTCTTTTTCCCTGAGGAAAACTGAGGTTCTACCCTCACTCTTTTAATTTTTACAATGGCATAATTTCTTGTTTTATCTTTTATTTAATGAATATAAATTTCCAAAGTACGGCTTATGGATTACAATGGCTTCCCCCCCATAACGACCCTCCCACCCACAACCCTCCCCTTTCCCATTCCCTCTCCCCTTCCATTCACATCAAGATTCATTTTCGATTATCTTAATATACAGAAGATCAGCTTAGTATACCTTAAGTAAGGATTTCAACAGCTTGCTCCCACACAGAAACATAAAGTGAAAAATAATAGATGATTTTTTTAAATGATGATGAAATCAGATCAGACCTATTGTCATGTTTAATCCCAGTGAGAGTCAAGTTGGGAATTGATAATTTCTTTTCTTTTTTTTCTTTTTACAGAAGATCAATTTAGTATACATTAAGTAAAGATTTCAACCATTTGCACCCCCATAGAAACACAAAGTGAAATATACTGTTGAAGTACTCGTTATAGCATTAAGCCTCAATGTACAGCACATTAAGGACAGAGATCCTACATGAGGAGTAAGTGCACCGTGCCTCCTGTTGTTGACTTTACAAATTGACACTCCTGTCTATGGCATCAGTAGTCTCCCTATGCACCAGTCATGAGTTTCCAAGGCTATGGAAGCCCCTTGAGTTCTCCGACTCTTATCTTGTTTAGACAAGGTCATAGTCAAAGTGGAGGTTCTCTCCTCCCTTATGAGAAAGGTACCTCCTTCTTTGAAGACCTGTTCTTTCCACTGGGATCTCACTCACAGAGATCTTTTTGCCAGAGTGTCTTGGCTTTCCATGCCTGAAATACTCTCATGGATTTTCACCCAGATCCGAATGCCTTTAGGGCTGATTCTGAGGCCAGAGTGCTATTTAGGACATCCGCCATTCTATGAGTCTGCTGAGTATCTCACTTCCCATGTTGGATCACTCTCCCCTTTATTTATTCTATCGGTTATTGTTAGCAGGTACTAGACTTGTTTATGTGCTCCCTTTGACTGTTAGTCCTTTCATTATGATCAATTGTGAACTGAAATTGATCACTGGGACTAGTGAGGTGGCATTGGTACATGCCACCTTGATGGGATTGAATTGGAATCCCCTGGTATGTTTCTAACTCTACCATTTGGGGCAAGTCAGCTTGAGCATGTCCCAAATTATACATCTCTTCCCTCTCTTATTCCCACTCTTATGTTTAACAGGGATCACTTTTCAGTTAATTTTCAACACTTAAGAATAACTGTGAAATAATTAAAGAATTAAACCAGTCATATTAATTAGAACAGACAAAAAATACTAAGAGGGATAATGTATTAAGTTGTTCATTAACAGCGAGGGCTATGCTGATCAAGTCACCATTTCTCATAGTGTCCATTTCACTTCAGGAGGTTTCCTTTTTGGTGTTCAGTCAGTTGTCACCGATCAGGGAGAACATATGGTATTTTTCCCTTTGGGGCTGGCTTACTTCACTCAGCATGATGTGTTCCAGATTCCTCCATTTTTTTGCAAATGACTGGATTTCGTTGTTTCTTACTGCGGTATAGTATTCTAAAGAATACATATCCCATAATTTCTTTATGCAGTCTACCGCTGATGGGCATTTAGGTTGGTTCCAGGTCTTGGCTATTGTGAATTGAGCTGCAATAAACATTAGGGTGCAGACCGCTTTTTTGTTTGTCAATTTAAACTCCTTAGGGTAAATTCCAAGGAGTGGGATGGCTGGGTCGAATGGTAGGGTTATATTCAGGTTTCTGAGGAATCTCCAGACTGACTTCCATAGTGGCTTGACCAGTTTGCATTCCCACCAACAGTGGGTTAGTGTCCCTTTTTCCCCACATCCTCGCCAGCATCTGTTGTTGGTAGATTTCTGTATGTGAGCCATTCTCACCGGGGTGAGGTGAAACCTCATTGTGCTTTTGATTTGCATTTCCCTGATTGCTAGCAACCTTGAACATTTTTTCATGTGCCTGTTGGCCATTTGGATGTCCTCTTTTGAAAAATGTCTATTGAGGTCCTTGGCCCATCTCTTAAGTGGGTTGTTGGTTTTGTTTTTGTGGAGTTTCTTGATCTCTTTGTAGATTCTGGTTATTAACCCTTTATCTGTTGCATAGTTTGCAAATATTTTTCCCATTCTGTCGGTTGTCTCTTCACTCTCCTGACTGTTTCTTTTGCAGTACAGAAACTTCTCAATTTGATGCAATCCCAATAGTTGATTTTGGCTTTGACTCCCTGTGCCTCCTGGGTCTTTTCCAGAAATTCTTTGTCTGTGCCAATATCTTGAAGGGTTTCTCCAATGTTCTCTAATAACTTAATGGTGTTAGGTCATAGATTTAGGTCTTTAATCCATGTTGAGTGGATTTTTGTGTAAGGTGTAAGGTAGGGGTCTTGCTTCATGCTTCTGCACGTGGAAATCCAGTTTTCCCAGCACCATTTATTGAATAGACTGTCCTTGCTCCAGGAATTGGTTTTAGATCCTTGGTCAAATATAAGTTGGCTGTAGATGTTTGGGTTGATTTCTGGTGTTTCAATTCTGTTCCATTGGTCTATCCATCTGTTTCTGTACCAGTACCATGCTGTTTTGATTACAACTGCCCTGTAGTATGTCCTGAAATCTGGTCTTGTGATGCCTCCGGCTTTGTTTTTGTTGTACAAGATGGCTTTAGCTATTCGAGGTCTCTTGTGCCTCCATATGAATTTCAGCATCATTTTTTCTAGATCTGAGAAGAATGTCTTTGGTATCTTTATTGGGATTGCATTGAATCTATAAATTGCTTTTGGGAGAATGGAGATTTTGATGATGTTGATTCTTCCAATCCATGAGCATGGAAGATTTTTCCATTTTTTGGTATCCTCTTCTATTTCTTTCTTTAAGATTTTGTAATTCTCATCGTAGAGATCTTTAACGTCCTTGGTTAAGTTTATTCCAAGGTATTTGATTGTTTTTGTAGCTATTGTGAATGGGATTGATCTTAGCAGTTCTTTCTCAGCCGTGACATTGCTTGTATATATAATGGCTGTTGCTTTTTGTGCATTGATTTTATATCCTGCCACTTTGCCAAACTCCTCTATGAGTTCAAATAGTCTCTTAGTAGAGTTCTTTGGATCCTCTAAGTACAGAATCATATCGTCTGCAAAGAGGGATAGTTTGACTTCTTCCTTCTCGATTTGTATTCCTTTGATTTCTTTTTCTTGTCTGATGGCTCTGGATAAAACTTCCAGAACTATGTTAAATAGCAGTGGTGAGAGTGGGCATCCCTGCCTGGTGCCATATCTCAGTGGAAATGCTTCCAACTTTTCCCCATTCAATAGGATGCTGGCTGTGGGTTTTTTATAAATTGCTTTGATTATATTGAGGAATGTTCCTTCTATACCCAATTTGCTTAGAGTTCTCATCATGAAAGGCTGTTGAATTTTATCGAATGCTTTCTCTGCATCAATTGAGATAATCATATGGTTTTTCTTTTGCAGTCTGTTAATGTGGTGAATCACATTGATTGATTTGCGAATGTTGAACCATCCCTGCATACCAAGGATGAATCCCACTTGGTCTGGGTGGATGATCTTTCTGATGTGTTGTTGTACTCTATTGGCCAGAATTTTATTGAGGATTTTTGCGTCTATGTTCATCAGGGATATTGGTCTGTAATTTTCTTTCAGTGCTGCATCTTTCTCTGGCTTAGGGATTAAGGTGATGCTGGCTTCATAGAAAGAATTTGGGAGGATTCCCTCTTTTTCGATTGTTCTGAATAGTTTGAGTAGAAATGGGATTAGTTCTTCTTTAAATGTTTGGTAGAATTCAGCAGTGAATCCATCTGGTCCTGGGCTTTTCTTTGTTGGGAGGGCCTTTATTACTGTTTCAATTTCTGTTTCAGTTATGGGTCTATTTAGGTTTTCTATGTCTTCCTGGTTCAATTTAGGTAGGTTGCATGTGTCCAGGAATCTATCCATTTCTGATAGGTTTTCCTGTTTGCTGGTATACAGGTCCTTGTAGTAATTTCTGATGATTCTTTTTATTTCTGTGGTGTCTGTTGTTACGTTTCCTTTTTCATCTCTGATTTTATTGATTTGGGTCTTTTCTCTTCTTTTTTTAGTGAATTGGGCCAATGGGGTGTCAATTTTGTTTATTTTTTCAAAAAACCAGCTTCTCGCTTGGCTGATTTTTTGTAGTGTTTTTTTGGATTCAATCCTGTTAATTTCTTCTCTGGTTTTAATTATTTCTCTTCTCCTACTAGATTTGGGTTTGGTTTGCTGCAGTTTTTCTAGGTCCTTGAGATGCGCTGAAAGCTCATTTATTTGGTACCTTTCCAATTTCTTGATATAGGCACCTTTTGCTATAAATTTGCCTCTCAATACTGCTTTTGCTGTATCCCATAAGTTTTGATATGTTGTGTTGTTGTCTTCATTTACTTCCAGAAAGTTTTTGATTTCTCTTTTGATTTCTTGAATGACCCAGTGTTCATTCAGGAGCATTTTGTTCCATCTCCATGTGTTTGCATACTTTCTGGGGTTTCCTGAGTTTCTAATTTCCAGCTTCATTCCGCTGTGGTCTGAGAAGCTGCATGGTATGATTCTAATTCTTTTAAATTTGCTGAGACTTGCTTTATGGCCTGGTATGTGATCAATCCTAGAGAAGGTTCCATGCACTGCTGAGAAGAATGTGAAGTCTGTAGATGTAGGGTTGAAAGTTCTGTAGATATCTGTTAGATCCATTAGGGCAATAGTGTGGGGAGCAACTCGGACTAGACTAAGTTACTGGAATTAAGACTTATTCTATGCATCTGCTCTCCCACAATATGGCGCTGGGAGAGAAGAAAACAGCTTCCGCACAGCTGCCTCCAGTTCAGCTAATAAACTGTAGGACTTGCTCCTGATTGGAGGAGAGCAGCGTACTCGGCGTGTGGGCAGCCGAGTTGGGATTGGCGGAGGAGGACTATAAAGGAGGAGAGAGACGGCATGCACCAGGAACATCTAAGGGGAACATCTAAGGGGAACACCTGTGCAGCCCCCGAGAGAGCCGGCCGGCGGTGTGCCGCTCCCCCGCGGAAGTGGGGAATGTGGCAGGGGGAACCGCCCTTCCACGGAGGTGGAAGGGTCAGTAGCCAACCCAGGAAGAACCAGCAGCAAACCCGGGGAGGGCCGAGCAGACGAAAGAACAGCGCAGGGTCCTGTGTCGTTCCTCCACGAAGAGGGGGAGCGACATAATGTTGCCATGACTCGGATAGGAAACTTAGGAGGGAAGAAACGGGAAGAAATGGGAAAATATCGGAGAGAGAGACTAGCTAACAGCCTAGGGAAAAGCCGGACGAAAAAGGTGCCGGAAGAAGCTATTGAAAGCCTAGGCATAGACTAGGATACGGACTACGGGGGGAAGCTGGGAGAAATCTCTAAGGTCGAAAGCGAAAGTGAAAGCTACAACAAGCAGACTTGGATACGGACTGTGGGGAGAAGCCAGGAGAAATGAGGGAGGAGTATTGTTGGAAGAAAACTTAGGGAAACATACCGGGTAGAGAAAAATGTTAGGGAAATTGAAGCCGCGGGGGGCAGGCCGAGGCGGAGACGAAAGCCACTTTGGGATTCTCAAGTTAGCCCGGGAATGGGGGGCGAAGAGTTGAAACCAGAAGCGGAAACGTAAGCCAGGTTGGGATCCGTCTGATTAGCCCGGGGAGCAGAGGACGGGAAGCCAAATCGTGGGGCGGAAACGTGAGCTGGGTTGAATTCGCCAGGTTAGCCCAGGGAACTTAGATTGAATGCTAGTGGCGGAGACGTAAGCTACGCTGTGTGACTCGTGGAGGCTGCCGTGCGCAGAGAGAGCGTGCAGGGCACAAGTAGATAGGGAACGCTGGGCTAGTGCGAGACTGCGGAGTGTGCGCGCGAAGCCGAGCTGCGCAGAGCCGCGAAGCCGCGCAGATAAGAGAAGCGGGCTGAAGCGGCTCAGCCGGGAAGCCGCCGAGAAGCAGCCTCGGGGTGGGCGCCAGGAAGCCGCAGGGATAAGAGAAACAGAAGTTTAGAAGTAAAATGAGAGAAATAGAAATGTTGGTAGACAGACATAAAATGGGAGAGATAGGAATGTCCGGAGATATAGAGAAAAATAAAGCCTCCCCTCAACATGGCAATGAGAGAGCTTGGATTCGGTCTGCCTGATTAGTGAGGTGATGAGCACCTGCGGGCGGCTAGCAGCTTATGCGCCGCAGGTCACCGAAGACAGGCACGTTATTAACATCAATAGTCTCCCCACAATACCGCAATGAGAAGGCTTGGATTCGGTATGCCTGATTAGTAAGGTGGTAAGCACCAGCAGGCAGCTCGACCAGATTATGAGCTGCAGGTCACCGAAGATAGGCACGAATCAACACCAATAAGTTTCCCCACAATATGGCAATGTAAAAGGCTTGGGTTCGGTTTGCCTGATAGGACTTGTAAGCACCTGCAGGCAGAGCAGAGCATGCGCTGTGGGGCACCGAGCACAGGCACGCATCAGCGCCTAAAAACCTCCTCACAACATGGCGAAGAGAGGACCCGGATTCGGTTTGCCTGATTGATAGGACTTGTAAGAACCTGTGGCTACTCTAGCAAGCAGAGCAGAGTGTGTGCCGCGGGACACCGAAGACAGGCACGTATCAACGCCAAAAAATAAAAAGAAAGGGGGATCTGTGGGGAGCAACTCGGACTAGACTAAGTTACTGGAATTAAGACTTATTCTATGCATCTGCTCTCCCACAATATGGCGCTGGGAGAGAAGAAAACAGCTTCTACACAGCTGCCTCCAGTTCAGCCAATAAACTGTAGGACCTGCTCCTGATTGGAGGAGAGCAGCGTACTCGGCGTGTGGGCAGCCGAGTTGGGATTGGCGGAGGAGGACTATAAAGGAGGAGAGAGACGGCATGCACCAGGAACATCTAAGGGGAACATCTAAGGGGAACACCTGTGCAGCCCCCGAGAGAGCCGGCCGGCGGTGTGCCGCTCCCCCGCGGAAGTGGGGAATGTGGCAGGGGGAACCACCCTTCCACGGAGGTGGAAGGGTCGGTAGCCAACCCGGGAAGAACCAGCAGCAAACCCGGGGAGGGCCGAGCAGATGAAAGAACAGTGCAGGGTCCTGTGTCGTTCCTCCACGAAGAGGGGGAGCGACACAATAGTGTCGATTAAATCTGCTGTTTCCTTGTTGATCTTCTGTCCGGATGATCTGTCTATTTCTGAGAGTGGAGTATTGAAGTCCCCCAGTACTATTGTATTGGAATCTAAATCTCCCTTTAAGTCCCTTAACATATCTTTTAAATAGACCGGTGCCCTGTAATTTGGTGCATATACATTTATAATAGTTACATCTTCCTGTTGAATTGAACCCTTAATCAATTTATAGTGTCCCTCTTTGTCTCTCTTAACAGTTTTTGTATTAAAGCTTATTTTGTCTGATATTAATATGGCTACACCTGCTTTTTTTTTTTTGGTTTTTGTTGGCATGGAATATCTTTTTCCAACCTTTCACTTTCAGTCTGCATGCCTCTTTGTTAGAGAGATGTGTTTCTTGTAGGCAACAAATAGTTGGGTTGTGTTCTTTGAGCCAGTCAGCCAAACGGTGTCTTTTAACTGAAGAATTCAGACCATTAATGTTCAATGTGACTATTGATACGTAGTGATTTTGCCTTGCCATTTTCCCGGAAATATTTTCTAGTATATGCTTAGAGCTTCCCATGCTCTTTTACTGGTAGGTGTTCTTCCTTTACCTTCTTTCATATTGATGGCCGTGTTTCTGTGTTTCTGAGTGTAGCACATCTTTAAGTATCTTTTGCAGGGCCGGACGAGTGGCCACAAAGTCTTTCAATTTCTGTTTGCTATGAAAGGTCTTTATTTCAACTTCATTCACAAATGAGAGCTTGGCAGGATATAATATTCTGGGCTGGCAATTTTTCTCTCTTAGCACCTGTGCTATGTCTCACCATTCCCTCCTAGCCTGTAGTGTTTCTGATGAGAAGTCTGCTGTGAGTCTTATTGGAGATCCTCTGAGCGTAATCTGACGTTTCTCTCTTGCACATTTTAGGATCTTTTCTTTATGTTTCACTTTGGTAAGTTTAATTACCATGTGTCGTGGTGAGGATCTCTTTTTGTCATGTTTACTGGGGGTTCTATGAGCTTCCTGTACTAGGATGTCTCTGTCCTTCTCCAAACCTGGAAAGTTCTCTGCTAGTATCTCACTAAAAAGGCCTTCTAATCCTTTCTCTCTCTCCATGCCTTCAGGAACTCCTAGAACTCGAATGTTGGTTTTTTTAATAGTATCCTGTAGATTCCCAACAATATTTTTTAGATATCTAATTTCCTCTTCTTTTCTTTGGTTTGACTGTATCCTTTCCTGTTCTCTGCCTTCTAAGTCCGATATTCTCTCTTCTGCTTCACCCATTCTGTTTTTAAGGCTTTCTAATGTGTTTGTCATTTGATCTATTGAGCTCTTCATTTCATTTTGATTTCTCTTCACTATCACACTTTTCCTGTTCTACTAGTTTCTGAGTTTCCTTTTGATTCTTCCTTAAAATTTCATTTTCACGAGTGAGATTTTCAATCTTGTCCAATAAGGATTTCTGTAGTTCAAGGATTTGCTTTTGAAAACTTCTAAATGTTCTTATCATAAATTTTTTGAAATCCGTATCTTGCATTTCTTCTGTCTCATCATCTTCATAATCTTGGTTTGGGGTGTTTTGTTTATTTGGAGGCATCATAGTGTCATCGTTGATCTTGTTCCCTCGATTTCTGTGTTTGTTACTTGGCATAGTTAATTCTTCTTGTGTCACTGTGCGTTTTTTTTTTTTTTTAATTTTATACTATGTCCATGTTAAGTGGACTGCCTGCTGTTGGAGGAGCCTTGGAGGCTTGAGATGTGTGCGGCCTGAGAGCTCTGCTTGGTTCTTCCTGGTTAAGGGTGTGCAAAGGTGACACCCTCAGGTTATGCGTGGTAAATCTCTCTCTTTTTATTTATTTATTTAGTTTATTTATTCAGGGGGTAAGTAACACCGCACGGCATGGCTGTGCAGAATTGATGGTATTTAGCTTCCAGTCTCTGGCTTCTCTACCCACAGAGTCCGTTTAGGCTCCTCTGGACTCCCACTGGGTTGCCTAGGCTACTGAATTGTAGTGACTCAGTTCCTTAGCTCTCCCCCATTGATATGTAAATCCAGAGAGGGGGCCTGCTCTTTGTCTCTTGGGAATTCTTCAAGCCTTGCAGCCTTGCAACCTTTGCAAGGTTAGGGGGAAGAGAAACCCCGAAGCTTTTTTTTCCCTTCTTTCCAGTAGTGAGTTTGCTGCACTTTCCGGCCCCCCTCTAGATTCTGACCCCCGTTTCCCCACCAATGTCTCGGGTTATTGAGCTCACCTCCCCTTCCAGCACCGATGTGTGGACTCGGAGCCCTGGACGTCCCAAGTCTCCCCGCTGTTGTCTGTGTGGCATGCACTCCCCTTCGAGCACTGGCACGCAGACCCTGCGGCTTCCGCGGCTCGGTCCTGCAGCTCGGCTTCCGCGCGGTGGGCGACCTTGTTCTCCCAGCAGGTCCTCCGATTCACAGCCACTCGATCCAGAAGAGTTTCCTCTGCAATATTTTCCTGGTTCTTTTTTCTGAGGCTACTGTAACTCCCCTTTTATTAAACTAAATTTTCCCGGACTATCAGTGCGCGCCCTCACTATTCCGCCATCTTGGCTCCGCCCCGTACAATGGCATAATTTCAATTTACTTCATAATCACCAGTTAGCCCTCCACTAAATGAAGAATTCCCCAAGTAGTAAATAGAAAAACCACTGTTCCTCAAGAGTATAGACAAGGGGTGTGAACAATAATTACATCTCAAAATGTAAATTTTGCTCATAAGCATTACATTTTTTGTACTCCATATATTAGTTATCACAAATAAGGGAAAATATTTATTTGCATTTTGGGGACTGGCTTATGTGAAAACAGTATCTCTAAGTTGTGCATGAATTATAATATTGTTCATGCAATCTTTAATTTTTTTTTATTTCTGAATGACTTTTCCCAGTGAAAGTCATATTTGTCCAGATGTTTTTCAAGGGCCTCAGGATAGGTCTCAAGGTATAACTGGCCAGCCTGGTATATTCTTTCTAGGGATTCTGGTGGATCTTTTTGAGATTTTTTAAAAATTCCTGTGTTTTTTTTAAGCTTTTTTTCTTATATGTTCCCTTTCTTAAACCTGAATATAACTCCTATAATGTAACAACTGGGCCATTCTTTAATAGGAATGTTGGAATTTGCTTCTGGTACAGTGTGCATGTCCATTTAGTGAAGATAGTAAGCCTAATCCTTAGCTGTATCAATAACCATTTTTCTTCATCTCCAGTGAGCATCATATTCATGAGAGTATGTATACTGGTCCAGGAATGAAGACAGTTTGAAAAATAAAAAGTAAAGAACTCCATCATACAAAGGGGAGTCCTCTTGACATAGAGGACATAGCAAATCGGATTTAAAATTGATATATGCACCCAGAGAAATCCAGTTGGCTGGCTGACTTTGGGCATCTAGGTATCTTACTGGAAATATTGGCACAACCGATAGTGACTGGAAGAGGCCCCTGCCCTGTATTGAGTGGCATGTTGTGTCTTTCATGGAGAGGCCACACTTGGCTTCTGATTCCACAGTATTATGTTAGGTGGAAGATCGGTACTTTTACCCAGAATGGGGACAGTTTGGATCCTGCTATGTAAAAATAGGGCAGCCAGTGGGGACCACAAACGAGGTTGTCTGTGAGCTGTAAGTGAGGTTGCTGCAGAATGGCAACTGGTGAATTAGGCAAAGGACTTAGCATGGAAATTCCAGAGTGAGTAATACAGGGCCAAGTGGCAGGCTTATTGCCTGGGTTCTTGGGTCTGATACAAGAAAAGAATTTGAGGATGAGATGCAAATGAAGGTTGGTGGAGGAATAAAATTTATTTTTAGCAAAGCACAAGTGCACACTTGGGAAGGGAGTGTGAGTACACTAGAGTGAGCTATACCCATTGAGATTTTGGAGCTAACTTTTTTATATAATCTTGAGGTAATATGGGATATTCAGTAGTGTTGGTAACTTGGGTGGAGTTTTCCAGGAAAGGGTGGTGGTTACTAGGGATCTGGTGACTGCCTACTTTCTGGTGATTCTGAGAGTTTTAGGCATGTTAGGTCATCTAGTGCATGATGGGAGAGGGAGTGACAATTTTATTATAATGGGCTGTAGGTCATTGTGAGGTCATGACTAGCAACCACGTTGTCCATTTCCATGTGCTCTGGACCTGGAGTTGTGGTTTCTTTTGAAACACCAATTTTGGGTTACCTTGGCCACAGCACAGAGGTGGATGTGGTGTTGAATAGAGTTGGTAGAGATGTCAGTAGGTGCTTTTCCTTTTAGCTGTCTCTGACTAACTCAGTATCATATCATCCTTTCTTTCTTATGGCTTTTCCTTCTGGATAGCTAGCTACTTTTCTGTACCCCTATGATCATTGTACCATGTGTTGATACACGTCCTGCTTTTTATTTATGCTAATTCAAAAAAATGAATGCCTAGACATAGGAAATTTCATCAGTTTTCTTTCACAAAATAACTGTAATTGTAGGACGCTGTAATAGTTTAAGTAACTATTTATGGGCCATAATATTCTTGATTTCAAAATATGTGGAGGCAGTCTGTGGTACAATAAAATAATATTTCAGTTTTGGTCATGTTCTTGTAGCCATACTATAAGCATTTACCTGAGATGTACTTAAACAGGCTCTACTTAGGGTATAGGGCTTATTTCACATCCTGTTTTCTATTTGAGACAGAAAATGAATGAGCAGGAGAGATTGAGGTATAGACAAGCCAGAAACCAGACAAAAGTTACCATACAAAGAGTTTAGTTGCAAAAATCACAAAAGATTCACCTGTGAAATGGAAACAACTATAAAAAATTTCAGTATAAGTCTTTTTTTAAAGATTTATTTTATTTGAGAGTTAGAGTTATAGACAGTGAGAGGGAGAGGCAGAGAGAGAGAGAGGTCTTCCTTCTGCTGGTTCACTCCCCAAATGGCTGCAACGGCCAGAGCTGCACTGATCTGAAGCCAGGAGCCAGGAGCTTCTTCTGAGTCTCCCACGTGGGTGCAGGGGTCCAAGGACTTGGGCCATCTTCCACTGCTTTCCTAGGCCATAGCAGCGAGCTGTATGGGAAGAGGAGCAGCTGGGACTAGTACCAGCGTCCACATGGGATGCTGGTGCTTCAGGCAGAGGATTAACCTACTGCACCATGGCACAGGCCCCCAGTATAAGTCTTATAAACTATTTTCCTCTCTCCAACAGGAATCCAAGATCAAATCAAATACACATTAGTCTTCCTAAAGGAGTTGCCCAAAAAAGAGGGGAAGGTGGTACTCAGTTGTACATACCAAGTCAACTTGCCCTGCTCCAAGGCAGAACAGAGGACCCACAGAATCAGACATTCCTTTGCTTCCACAGTATAGTGCTTGGGGCACTGGACACCTCTGTGGAGAGCCCAGGGGGAAAGTCTCAGAACAAAGAGTTTCAGCAGCTGATAGACATTTCCCAGTGAGAGTCCACTGAACAGATGTTGGATCTCCTTACACAGCTTGTTCTTGTTTGGTGGAACAAAAATTGTCACCAAGCTCACAGTCATCTGCCCACCACATGAAAACCCTGATAACTCAAGGGTGAGGTATTGTTACAATGAAAGTGAGTTAATTGGAGTACTAGTAAGCTGAGACATTTACAGAACTGGTGTCTTAAAAGACCCATCTTGCCTGTTCCTTTGTAACTAGTCAATTTTAAGTATGAGTGGTAGAAAATGTGGAGGGGGACAAGGTCAGGAGGTGGGGAATCACTGTAAACACCTGAACACTGGCAATTGCATGAGAAGCACTGTGAAACTCTCTTGATTGGTTCTTCGACTACGGAGGGGTGGATCTGTGCAAACTGCTCCCATATATGTTTAAGAAGGCAACCATTTCTTTGCATTACTCCCTTATCTCCCCAAAGTGTGTTGGGGGTGGGGAACTCTGAGTTAGAGCTGATTTGCAAATACTCCCAGATACAAGCAGATTTCTACGGGTGGCTGACATGTCCATGAGCAGAGCTGGGCAGAAATCTTCTGATCAAAGCTGAAGGTAGCGAAGGAGACAGTGGCAATGTGGAGATGCACTGACCAAGCCTTTTCCCCCGTTTCAGTTACAGCTTCCAAACAAATGCGCCACATGCCCTCCACTCCTTCCAAGTTGGGGTTATTAGAACCTCATCTCTTAGGACAGTCAGCTTTCTCTCCTGCTTTGCCTAGGAGCTCCCAGTTTCTTCATTTAAAAAATAAAATTTTTATGGCTGGCAATCACGTGTTAAATTATGTGCTATTTTCTTCAGCATTTTGTATTGTTTGTAATTGAAGGGGGAGAGATATTCTGTCAGTTCAGTCTTACATATTTCTCTGATGTAAACCAAATTTGAATTTGTACAATACAGTGATTTCTAAAAATTCAAATGAAAAGCTGATTTGTACCCTGAAAACCAGATTTAGGAATTTAGATTCAAATTTATATTTTCTGTTTGGCAGTGATAAGGTTAAGAAAGTTGTATCTTGATTTTCTCCACTGGAGAACTTTAGTTTTGTATTATATATTAGTTGATTTTTGAGTAATCAATATTAGTATTTGCATGCCCAAAATGTTTAAGGAATTAGTTTTGGCACAAGATGACCCATTCTTTCTCAAAGTACTCCAGTTAAACTAACTTTTGTTTTAACAATATCTCACCCTTGAGTTATTAGGTTTTTGAAGTGGTAGGCAGATGAGCTTGAACTTGGTGACAATTTTTGTTGTTCCAAATAAGTTTCTTTATAGTAATGTGGCAGAGGCCTTTGTCTTTTAATTAAACTTGTTTCTAACTCACATAGTTAAAATTGTGGTAGAGGCCTTCCTAAGGTCAAAAGAAGAAAAATGGAGACATCTGTACTGGGGATGAAATATATTTGTGATCTGCTTGCCTATGAGTGCTTCCACTGTAGTCTGTATCTGCATATCTGTAACCATTTCAGGTTCTGCTTGTTAGTACAGAGCAATGATGTTAACCCTGGCCAGCAGCTTACAGCTCAGTTAAATTTGCATGTGCATTATTGTATCAATCCTGTGGCTGCCATGTAGCATTAGAATATCTGATCAAATATATGCAGGTAACCGTATAAGGGAGACAAATAGGTTAAAACCATATATAAGGGAAAACACTTCTTTGTTTGGGGCTAAGGATTTTGGATAAGAAATTCCATCTGGGCCTTATGCTGGCATAATTAAAGACTACTTCATGTTTTTTTTAAAGATTTATTTATTTATTTATTTATTTGAAAGTCAGAGTTATACATAGAAGAAGAAGCAGAGAGAGAGAGGGAGAGGGAGAGAGACAGAGACAGAGACAGAGGTCTTCCATCCACTGGTTCACTCCCCAATTGGCAGCAACGGCCAAAGCTGCGCTGATCCGAAACCAAGAGCCAGGAGCTTCTTCCGGGTCTCCCACTTGGGTGTAGGGAACCAAGGATTTGGGCCATCTACCACTGCTTTCCCAGGCCATAGCAGAGAGCTGGATCAGAAGTGGAGCAGCCAGGACTCGAACTGGCGTCTACATGGGATGCCGGCACTGCAGGCAGCGGCTTTACCTGCTATGCCACAGCACCAGCCTGTAGACTACTTCATGTTAAGAGGCCTTGGTGTTTGGTCTCGGTACATGAATCCTGCTATAGTAACTTGTTGACATTATTGTAATTTGGGTCCATGTCAGAAGATAGTACATGAGCAGATACCAGCAGTTAAATTACTTGGGAATTGTTGATTATAAATAAATATGTTGATAACTAGGAAAGAAAAAGTTGTTAATTCATAAATACATGCTCAGTAGATTTTGAGTAGTCACAATTGTAAATGTCATGTAACAAAATCCACTTTTTAGTATATCCTGTTCTATGAAAAAATATCAATTAGCACAATTGATATATTTTCTTCAGTTGACTAAATTTTTATCAGTTGACTACACTTATGACCCACATAGGGAAATATAATAAAAGATAAGGCATTTATAATTAGTTTGTGAAACTAATTCATAAGCTGAACATTTTCTCATCCTTTACATTAATATCTGTAAGTGAACATATTGCTTCTTTGAGTAGATTGCATTTAGATATATAAACTAAATATGAACAACTGAGTGAATGCGTTTGGAGAAGTTTATATAAGAGATAGTACCGTAAGCACACTGAAAGTCTGCATTCGCCACACACCCTCAACAGTCCACAGTGGTATTTTTTTTTTTTTTTTGACAGGCAGAGTGGACAGTGAGAGAGAGAGACAGAGAGGAAGGTCTTCCTTTTTGCCGTTGGTTCACCCTCCAATGGCCGCCGCTGCAGCCGGCGCACCGCGCTGATCCTGGCAGGAGCCAGGAGCCAGGTGCTTTTCCTGGTCTCCCATGGGGTGCAGGGCCCAAGCACCTGGGCCATCCTCCACTGCACTCCCTGGCCATAGCAGAGAGCTGGCCTGGAAGAGGGGCAACCGGGACAGAATCCGGCGCCCCAACCGGGACTAGAACCCGGTGTGCCGGCGCCGCAAGGTGGAGGATTAGCCTATTGAGCCACGGCGCCGGCTTCACAGTGGTATTAATAGAGGTGTTATGATTTTTCTTTTAATTTCCCTTTCTCCACAGTTTATACCTTTGTGATCCTTCTGTAGGGATCAAATATTTACAAGTCTGCTAATTCCCCTTGGAAAGATTTCATTTTCTTGCTTTGTCTGGTATTGTTTTTTCTTGAGGTGACTTCAATATACTGCTGATCCAGAATATCTTTGATAGCCACAGTCTGTTTTCTAGGCTACACTGCAATGTTTTATAGTGTTTCTCCTTCCTGATGGAAGTCACTCCATCCACTGTAAAAGCTACATTATTTCTACATTAATTCTCTTTGATATTCCAGAATGTTTCATGACATAGCCACCCTTTAATGGGCATTGCTTACTTTCTACAAATGAAGTATAAGAAAAAAGCTGTTTTTCCCTTTTGCCTCTGGTCTCTGTCACTATCACCATGGCAGTTGTGGTGCACGGTTTCAGTACTTCAGTTCTCCCAGCATTTCACTCACTTAGGAGCATTTACACTCTGAAATAGATATAGGGTAATGGCCATGTTTTCTTTGTTTCTCAGTTTATAGATGGCATTCTGCAGAGTAAATGCTCAACAAATATGTTTCGAGAATGAATTATCACTCTTGAATTCATATAAGCATATTAATTATTGCTGTAAGTACTCCAATTGTCACTTACATTATCTCTAATCATACAATATGCCACTCTCACCATCAGCTTCTGATAGTAGCTTGTGTTCATATAGACCAAAGACAGATAAAGAAATCACCTGTACCAATGTAATATATATGTAATATACATAATATATTTGTATGTGCGTGTGTGTGTGATTTGGAATGTTAAACCATCAGCCTAGCTTGTTTTTTAGCATAAAGAAAAGCATCCTTTGATTATTATTTCATTTAAAGGTAATAGACTAAGCAGATACTGTGTTTTACTTTTATAGCACCTGTATCTTTTCCTGTATTTTTGATCTTTTTACATGTATGTATGTGTGAGAATTTATTTCATAGGTATAACTCTAATAAGATAAACATATTTCCCTTCCTCCCTGTCCCCACTTGCTCAGTCCTCCTCCTCCTTCCTTCCTTTTTTTTTTGCAAAAAATTCAATCTACTCTATAGTATTCTCTGTATTATCCAGTCTACTCTATAATATTGATTAAAAAAATAGATGAAAGTTCCACTGGAGTAGAAACAAGAGCCAGAGTCAACAATTGAATCAGAAAATGAGCATTTCATTCCTATACATTTTTTGCATTTACATTAACTAAAACATATTAGAGAAAACATATGATGTTTGTCTTTTTCAGACTGACTTATTTAACTAAATATATACATAATGTTTTTAATATTTCTCTTTGCTGGAAGTCAGTGGGAGATAATGGGTAGCCAGTCCAATGGCCGACACAACTAAACAAGATTTTTTCAAAAAACAAAAATATACATCAGACTCTCATATTTGTACATATACAAATCTCCTTATTACTTTTGGAGAGAACTAGGTATATTTCTTAACATAGTGGAAAAAGCAACTCCAACTTTTGAAGATACAACCAAAAAACTGTTTATAATATGAAAATCAAAACTATTGGCCCAAGGTGTGGAAAAAGTAAAATTAGCATATATTTAAATTTAAAAAAACAAATATGTTCATAGTCATAGACATTTCCCTGAAAAATGTTAGTTACCTAATTTAATTTTTTTATTTTTCTTTTTAAACTTTTATTTAATAAATATAAATTTCCAAAGTACAGTTTATGGATTACAATGGTTTTTCCCCCCATAACTTCCCTCCCACCCACAACCCTCCTATCTCCCACTCGCACTTCCATTCCATTGACATCAAGATTCATTTTCAATTATCTTTATATACAGAAGATCAATTTAGCATATATTAAGTAAAGATTTCAACAGTTTGCACCCACACAGAAACATAAAGTGTAAAATACTGTTTGAGTACTAGTTATGGCATTAAATCACAATGTACAGCACATTAAGGACAGAGATCCTATATGAGGTGTAAGTGCACAGTGACTACTGTTGTTGACTTATCAAATTGACACTCTTGTTTATGGCATCAGTAATCACCCTAGGCTCTAGTCATGAGTTGCCAAGCCTATGGAAGCCTTTTGAGTTCGCCGACTCCGATCTTATTTAGGCAAGGTCGTAGTCAGAGTGGAAGTTCTCTCCTCCCTTCAGAGAAAGGTACCTCCTTTGATGGCCCGTTCTTTCTACTGGGATCTCACAGAGATCTTTCACTTAGTTGTTGTTGTTGTTGTTGTTTTGCCAGAGTGTCTTGGCTTTCCATGCCTGAAATACTCTCATGTGCTCTTCAGCCAGATCCGAATGACTTAAGGACTAATTCTGAGCCAGAGTACTGTTTAGGACATCTGCCATTCTATGAATATGCTGTGTATCCTGCTTCCTGTGTTGGATCATTCTCTCCTTTTTTATTCTATCAGTTAGTGTTAGCAGACACTAGTCTTGTTTATGTGATCCCTCTGACTCTTAGACCTATCAGTATGATCAGTTGTGAACTGAAACTGATCACTTGGACTAGTGAGATGGCATTGGTATATGCAACCTTGATGGGATTGAATTGGAATCCCATGGCACGTTTCTAACGCTACCATTTGGGGCAAGTCAGCTTGAGCATGTCCCAAACTCTACATTTCCTCCCTCTCTTATTCCCACTCTTATATTTAACAGAGATCACTTTTCAGTTATATTTAAACTCCTAAGAATAATTGTGTGTTAATTAAAGAGTTCAACCAATAGTATTAAGTAGAACAAAAACATACTAAAAGGGATAAATATTAAATTGTACATCAACAGTCAGGGCAAGGGCTGATCAAGTCACTGTTTCTCATAGTGTCCATTTCACTTCAACAAGTTTCCCCTTTGGTGCTCTATTAGTTGTCACTGATCACGGAGAACATATGATATTTGTCCCTTTGGGACTGGCTTATTTCACTCAACATGATGTGTTCCAGGTTCCTCCATTTCAGATCTTTTTTTGACTGCTGTATAGTATTCTATAGAGTACATGTCCCATAATTTCTTTATCCAGTCTACTGTTGATGGGCATTTGGGTTGGTTCCAGGTCTTAGCTATTGTGAATTGAGCTGCAATAAACATTAAGGTGCAGAGAGCTTTTGTGTTTGCCAATTTATTTCCCTTTGGGTAAATTCCAAGGAGTGGGATGGATGGGTTGTATGATAGGGTTATATTCAGGTTTCTGAGGAATCTCCAGACTGACTTCCATAGTGGCTTTACCAGTTTGCCTTCCCACCAACAGTGGGTTAGTGTCCCTTTTTCCCCACATCCTCGCCAGCATCTATTGTTGGTAGATTTCTGTATGTCAGCCATTCTAACCAGAGTGGGGTGAAACTTAATTGTGGATTTGATTTGCATTTTCCCTGATTGCTAATGATTCTGAACATTTTCTCATGCGTCTCTTGGCCATTTGGATTTCCTCTTTTGAAAAATATCTATTGAGGTCCTTGGCCCATCTCTTAAGTGGGTTGGTTGTTTGTTGTTGTGGAGTTTCTTGATCTCTTTGAAGATTCTGGTTATTAACCCTTTATCTGTTGCATAGTTTGCAATTTCTTCCCATTCTGTCGGTTGCCTCTTCACTTTCCTGACTGTCTCTTTTGCCATATAGAAACTTCTCAGTTTGATGCAATCCCAATAGTTTATTTTGGTTTTGACTGCCTGTGCTTCCAGGGTCTTTTCCAGGAAGTCTTTGCCTGTGCCTATATCTTGCAGGGATTTTCCTATGTTCTCTACTAATTCGATGGTGTCGGGTTATAGATTTAGATCTTTAATCCATGTTGAGTGGATTTTTGTGTAAGGTGCAAGGTAGGGGTCTTGTTTCATGTTTCTGCACGTGGAAATCCACTTTTCCCAGCACCATTTATTGAATAGACTGTCCTTACTCCAGGGATTGGTTTTGGATCCTTGATCAAACATAAGTTGGCTGTAGAATTTTGGATTGATTTCTGGTGTTTCAATTCTGTTCCATTGGTCTATCCATCTGTTTCTGTACCAGTACCATGCTGTTTTGATAACAACTGCCCTTTGGTATGTCCTGAAATCTAGTCTTATGATGCCTCCGGCATTGTTTTTGTTGTACAAGATTGCTTTAGCTATTCGAGGTCTCCTTTGTCTCTATATGAATTTCAGCATATTTTTTTCCCGATTTGAGAAGAATGTCTTTGGTATTTTTATTGGTATCACATTGACTCTATAAATTGCTTTTGAGAGAATGGACATTTTGATGATATTGTTTCTTTCAATCCATGAGCATGGAAGATTTTTCCATTTTTTGGTATCTTCTTCTATTTCTTTAAGTTTTTGTAATTCTCATCATAGAGATCTTTTTCATCTTTGGTTGAGTTTATTCCAAGGTATTTGATTGTTTTTGTGGCTATTGTGAATGGGATAGATCTTAGAAGTACTTTCTCAGCCATGGCATTGCCCTTGTATACAAAGGCTGTTGATTTTTGTGCATTGATTTTATGTCCTGCTACTTTCCAAATTCTTCTATGAGTTCCAATAGTCTCTTAGTAGAGTTCTTTGGATGCCCTAAATAAAGAGTCATATCATCTGCCAAGAGGGATAGTTTGAGTTCTTCCTTCCCAATTTTTATCCCATTAATTTCTTTTTCTTGCCTAATAGCTCTGGCTAAAACTTCCAGAACTATGTTAAATAGCAGTGGTGAGGGTGGGCATCCCTGCCTGGTGCCATATCTCAGTGGAAATGCTTCCAACTTTTCCCCATTCAATAGGATGCTGGCCGTGGGTTTTTCATAAATTGCTTTGATTATATTGAGGAATGTTCCTTCTATACCCAGTTTGCTTAGAGTTTTCATCATGAAAGGGTATTGTATTTTATCAAATGCTTTCTCTGCATCTATTGAGATAATCATATGGTTTTTCTTCTGCAGTCTGTTAATGTGGTGTATCACATTGATTGTTTTGCACACATTGAGCCATCCCTGCATACCAGGGATAAATCCCACTTGGTCTGGGTGGATGATCTTTCTGATGTGTTGTTGCATTCTATTGGCCAGAATTTTATTGAGAATTTTTGCATCTATGTTAATCAGGGATATAGGTCTGTAATTTTCTTTCAATGCTGCATCTTTCTCTGGCTTAGGAATTAAGGTGATGCTAGCTTCATAGAAAGAATTGGGGGCCGGCGCCGTGGCTCACTAGGCTAATCCTCTGCCTTGCGGCGCCAGCACACCGGGTTCTAGTCCAGGTCGGGGCGCCGGATTCTGTCCCGGTTGCCCCTCTTCCAGGCCAGCTCTCTGCTGTGGCCCGGGAGTGCAGTGGAGGATGACCCAAGTGCTTTTGCCCTGCACCCCATGGGAGACCAGGAGAAGCACCTGGCTCCTGCCTTCGGATTAGCGAGGTGCGTGGGCCATAGCACGCCAGCCACGGTGGCCGTTGGTTGGTGAACCAACAGCAAAGGAATACCTTTCTCTCTCTCTCTTTTTTTTTTTTTTATTTTTTTTTTTTTTTTTTTTTTTTTTTTATTTTTTTTTTTTTTTTTTTTTTGACAGGCAGAGTGGACAGTGAGAGAGAGAGACAGAGAGAAAGGTCTTCCTTTGCCATTGATTCACCCTCCAATGGCCGCCGCGGCCAGCGCGCTGCGGCCGGCGCACTGCGCTGATCCGATGGCAGGAGCCAGGAGCCAGGTGCTTTTCCTGGTCTCCCATGGGGTGCAGGGCCCAAGCACCTGGGCCATCCTCCACTGCACTCCCTGGCCACAGCAGAGAGCTGGCCTGAAAGAGGGGCAACCGGGGCAGAATCCGGTGCCCTGACCGGGACTAGAACCCGGTGTGCCGGCGCCGCTAGGCGGAGGATTAGCCTAGTGAGCCGCGGCGCCGGCCTCTCTCTCTCTCTTTTACTGTCCACTCTGCTTTTCAAAAAAAGAAAGAAAGAAAGAAAGAAAGAAAGAAAGAAAGAAAGAAAGAAAGAAAGAAAGAAACATTGGGGAGGATTCCCTCTTTTTCAGTTGTTCTGAATAGTTTGAGGAAAATTTGAGTTAGTTTTTCTTTAAATGTCTGATAGAATTCAGCAGTGCATCCATCTGGTCCTGTGCTTTTTTTTATTGGGAGCCCCTTTATTACTGTTTCAATTCTGTCTCAGTTATGTGTCTGTTTAGGTTTTCTATGCCTTCCTGGATCAATTTGGGTATGTTGAATGTGTCCATGAATCTATCCATTTCTCACAGAGAAATCTGCTGTGAGTCTAATTGGAGATCCTCTGAGAGTAATCTGATGTTTCTGTCTTGCACATTTTAGAATCTTTTCTCTATGTTTCACTGTGTTGAGTTTGATTACAATGTGTCATGGTGAGGATCTCTTTTGGTCATGTTTACTAGGGGTTCTGTGAGCTTCCTGTACTAGGATGTCTCTGTCCTTCTCCAAACCCGGGAAGTTCTCTGCTAGTATCTCACTAAAAAGGCCTTCTATTCCTTTCTCTCTCTCCATGCCTTCAGGAACTCCTGGAACCCAAATGTTGTTTTTTTTAATAGTATCCTGTAGATTTTCAACAATATTTTTAGATTTCTAATTTCCTCTTCTTTTCTTTGGTTTGAATGTATACTTTCCTATGCTCTGTCTTCTAAGTCTGATACTTCTCTTCTGCTTCACTGACTCTGTTTTTAATGCTCTCTAATGTTTTTGTCATTTGATATACTTAGTTCTTCATTTAATTTTGTTTTTCTTCACTATCACACTTTCCTGTTCTACTAGATTCTGCTTTTCATTTTGATTCCTCCTTGAGATTTCATTTTCACCAGAGAGATTTTCTATCCTGTCCAGTAAGGACTTCTGTAGTTCAAGAATTTGTTTCTGAAAGCTTCTAAATGTTCTTATCATAAATTTTTTGCAATCCATATCTTGCATTTCTTCTATCTCATCATCTTCATAATCTTGGCTTCGGGTGTCTTGTTCATTTGGGGGCATTATACTGTCTTCCTTGTTCTTGTTTCCTCGGTTTCTGCGTTTGTTGCTTGGCATTGTGGAGATATTCTTTGGATTCTTCTTCCCTTGCTGTGGTGTTTTTTTCTTGTTATATTATGAATGCATTAAGTGGACTATGTGCTTTTGTTGGAGCCTTAGAGGCTTGATATGGGTTGGCCAGAGAGCTCTGTTTGGTGCTTCAGGGTTAAGGGTATGCCAAAAGTGACACTCCCAGTTTAGGCATGGTAAATCTCTCTGTCTCTCTCTCTCTCTCTTTTTTTTTTTTTTTTTTTTTTTTTGTTCCAGAAGGGTAATTCCGCACAGCTGAGCGGAAGTGAAGGTAGTCAGCTTCTGATCTCTGGCTCCTGTGGGTGTAATATTTGTTTGCTCTTTCCCAAGGAACACAGAAATAATCTTTAGTTTGACTTTTAAAGTTTACAGGTTTAATTGAAAAACAATAATTATGGAGCATATGGTGATATTTTTTGCTTTTTAAAAATTTTTATTTAAAGTATGCTTTGATTTCTGTATATACTGTGGTTAAGATTTAGTCAAGCAGTGAACATGTCATTCTCTTTATCGTAATTCTCATTCTGAGAAGCAGAATTTGACTGCATCTTTAAAGTGCTGTTCCTGTAGGTGTGTAGAAAGTGATGGAGAAATTTTATTGCATCTCTTCTCCATTTTCATAGTACATGCAAATCATTATGAGGTGGGTGTTGGTGGGTAGGAGGTAATAGATACACAGGAGCCAGAGAGTTCTCAAGGTCTTCTCCAACACTGCATTATTTGCCCTCATAGTGTTGTGGGCTATGTTGGACCTAAATTAATATTCCAGACTCTTTGACCTACAGAATTGTAAATACAGCCACAAAAGTGGCATGCAGTGTGGTAAACTTTATTTACAAAGTGAGAAAAGTACACTGGCTCATTAGGACTTTATTTTGGGAAAGCTGGCCAAAGAAAGGGAATTACCATAACCTGCTCTGCTCCTCCTGAGTCCGCAAGGAGAGAGCAAACTTGCATTCTTCCTAGCATTTTATGAATTTAGAAAACCAAAAGCGTTTACATGATACTACCCCCACTATGCTGTGTAAAAGTACTTTCAGGGGAGGGGTCCCATGATTGACAGGTTGGTGAACATTGCAACGGAATGAAGGAGGTTGGGCTCCCAGCTCATGATCTTAAAATTGTCAAAATTTTCCCTCATTAATAGAGCTGTAGGAATTAACAGATGATAAGAAACCTTTTCGGTCAGTTACTTCACCAATGATTTAGTAGGTCCATATAATCTTCTCTAACTTATTCTAATGTTATTAATGTGTTTCATTTGTATAATGTACAAATAAAACATTTACAATAAGTAAAATTTCAAATTCTCGTGTCTCCCAGTATCTTCCTAAATGCACATTAAGATCACAGCAATCAAAGTTCTATTTTTAGATAAAACCCTGGTGAAACCTTCACAGGTATGTCTAACCACACCACCTTTGCTAGCGTTTGTTACTAGAGGAGAACGAACGCCTCGGTTCTCTGGGCCATCACACTGGAGGGGCAGGTGTGCGGGGACCCAGCCCGGGCCGGGGCGGCGCGCAGCGGGCAGCCTCCGGGCGCCGCGGGAATCCCGCTCCAGGGTCTCGCGAGAACAGCGCCCGCGGACGGCTTCCCGCCCAACGGCCGCGCCGTCAGTTCCCGCTCGGCGCCCGGCCCCGACGCCATGCTCCGCCTGCTGCTGCTGCTGGCCGGGCTCCGTGGCTGCCCAGCGCCGAGGCCCGGTAAGCCCCGGGCCCCGCCGTCCCTCGGGGCGGGGCGGCCTCTCTCCCGCGCTCCGGAGCGGGCTCGGCTGCCTCCGACGGCCGCGGCCTCGCTCCCTGTTGGCCGGCCCCCCGTGGAGGGCGCCGCGTCGGGATGCAGAGCCACCGTGAGGGGAAGTCACTTTCGCAAGCCGGGACAGACCTGTGCGCTCTTTACCTAGATCTTTCTAAGCAGTGTGCATGTCTAGTTGTTTTAGCAGCATTTATTGAAAAAAAATGTCTTTAACCTGTACTAGTGCCTTTGGTTCTTTTTCAAAGATCAGTTGAGTGCATTTAGATGAATCTCATTCTGGGCTTTCATTCTGTCCTGTTGATCTACTTTTCTGTTCTTTGTCCAACATCACATTGTCTTGATTACTGTAGCTTTAGATTAAATTTTGGACTTTGATAATGTAAGCACCCTGGCTTTATTCTCCTTCAATACTGAATAGAATTTTCTGGGCATTCATGGCCTGTCCATGTAAACTTAAAAATTAATAGTTGATGTTCACAAAATAATTTCCTACAATTTGGTTGAGATTGTTTGAATCTAAAGATCAAGTTGGGAAGATATGACATCTTGACATTAATGAATCTTCTTATCCACAAACAACCTGTCAATCAACTTATTTAGTTGTTCTTTGATGTCTTTTATAAGTTTTGTAGTTTTCTTCATAGAGAGAAGGCATAGACATGATAATATTTTGGAAGGTGCTAATGTAAATGACAATATACTTTTTTTTTTTTTTGACAGAGTGGACAGTGAGAGAGAGAGAGAGAGAAAGGTCTTCCTTTTGCCGTTGGTTCACCCTCCAATGGCTGCTGCGGCCGGCGTGCTGCGCGCTGATCCAATGGCAGGAGCCAGGTACTTATCCTGGTCTCCCATGTGGGTGCAGGACCCAAGCTCTTGGGCCATCCTCCACTGCACTCCCTGACCACAGCAGAGAGCTGGCCTGGAAGAGGGGCAACCGGGACAGAATCCGGCGCCCCGACTGGGACTAGAACCCAGTGTGCCGGCGTTGCAAGGCAGAGGATTAGCCTAGTGAGCCTCGGCGCTGGCCGAGATAATGTCCAGTTTTCTTGGATAACCTTTGCAATGTCAGGATTATTGGCCAGCCTTAGTACTTTGCATGCCTTTGCTAATGCAGTCCCAGGCAGTGATGAGAGATAGTCAAAGCCAGAAAGAATATACATGTAACAGAATTTCTCTTCTGAGAGTACATCCCCAAGTTGTCTACATATTCCCAGCCCAGCATGATCAATTTCTAGTCCATTTCCAAATTGGTTTGTTTTTAAAATCACCTTCTTACAGCCAAAAGCTAGGAGATCAGAATCCTCTGATTATTGCTTATACAATTCCAATTTTTTTAAGACAGGCCAGTTGTGCATCAACTTCATAAGGAGATATAAGGCAGTCCACTCCCTGAGATCTAGCAGCTTTAATCACTTTTGTGGGCCATAGCATGTGTGATATTGATAGGACAGGTAAAACATTCTTGGATTTCCAAGACTTTACCCTCACGAAGAAGCTGGTTTCCCTTAAGGAGGCTGGCTTGTCGTTCTTTTCTAGACCTTTCTACTTTTTTCGAAGGTAAAGTGCATCCATCAAAAACAAGAACAGGTTTAATTCTATGATATACTAACATGTTAACAAATTTCATACAAAATCCCACATACCTCTAATAATAAACACTGACTTTATTTATTTTGAACAACTCCCAAATAGCCAAAAATCAGAATCTAGTATTACAAAACACTGATGTTCTCCCATGAAGAAATGTTCAAAGAACTGTGACAGTAGCAATGAAAATCTTGCAAATTTCAACTATCAGTAGGTTCACTGTTGGCTAATTTATCAGCTCAAGCAGTGGCTCCTTTGTGAAGCCAGCAATATGTATCCACAGCTATTGCCTGTCCTTTATATTTCCTCACAGGGATGGGTTCAGAAGCTTTTTTGATAAACTGTAGTAGTCCTTGGATCCCCATAGTACCATGTTAACCTGTTCACAGAGCTCTGATGCTCTATTTGGTAGTTCTTCGAACTTCAGGCTTTTCTCTGCTCCACTCTGAGTAACTGCGATTCACGAACCTCTCTGATAACGTGTCTAAATAGAAGATTCTTTCACTCTGAGGAAAGCGCACATAAATCCTCATTTTGTGATACATGTGTAAGCATCTTCTAGGCCAGGTCAATATCCTTCAAAAAGCATTTCCTCCTTTTCACAGTGGGAGGCACTGAGCACCACATGACGCACATCATCTCGCAGTGATCCCCATGGCACTTGTTAGCTTCCACACAGATCACTCTTTTCACTTTTCAGAAAGGCATCTCCTCACAGCTCAAGGGCAGAGGGACTGGGTCCCCAAAGCCCACCTCAAACGTACCTCACCCAAGCCACAGCAACCAAAGCTGGCAGTGCATGACTCTGGCAACCCAGCTACAGTGGAGCACCCAAAGTCAGCTGTGCTTAGTCTTATCTGTTGCAGCCCAATTATATCTATTGCAGAACTCAGCATCTTATTATTCTCTAAAATGTCCCTATGTTATTACATAAGAAAAATCATGGAGTTACAGTTACAGTAGCACCACGACTTTTGAACAGCCAAATGAATTAAGGAATTTGTTTAAGGCTACCAAAGGCTTTTTTTGATGAACTGTGTATAAAGTTGGAAATTTAAAGTCTTAAACTATTTTATTTTGTTGTAGTTTCTTCAGGCAGTCTTACTTACCACCTACTTGTATATTATTGCTAATGTTGTTATAGAGATAATGTAGTCCTCCTCCTACCTTATACCTCATCCACACTTAATATCCTGCCATCTAAGGAAATAGACAATATATACCTTTGTAATGCCACAGATTACCAACATCCCAAATCCCTTTATAAAAGTAGCTATCCAGGCCGGCGCCGCGGCTCACTAGGCTAATCCTCCGCCTAGCGGCGCCGGCACACAGGGTTCTAGTCCCGGTCGGGGCGCCGGATTCTGTCCCGGTTGCCCCTCTTCCAGGCCAGCCCTCTGCTGTGGCCAGGGAGTGCAGTGGAGGATGGCCCAGGTGCTTGGGCCCTGCACCCCATGGGAGACCAGGAAAAGCACCTGGCTCCTGGCTCCTGCCATCGGATCAGCGCGGTGCGCCGGCCGCAGCGCGCCGGCCGTGGCGGCCATTGGAGGGTGAACCAACGGCAAAGGAAGACCTTTCTCTCTGTCTCTCTCTCTCACTGTCCACTCTGCCTGTCAAAAAAAAAAAAGTAGCTATCCATGTGCTTGTCAAATATATAAAATTCTGTTTTGAATATGTCATCCAGTATGAGAAAACCATCACACTCAAGGATGTAATGAGTTCAGTGAAAGTACTATTCACAGAATTATGGACATGATTAAGGAAATCAATTAAGGCTATTAAACCAACTGTGGAAATAATTTTTTATCACCCTTAGGGATAAAGAGGCAAGGGAACACAACGATGTTGGTGGAACCTAGAGAGAGATAAATTTATTGAAGGCAGTCTCAACAGAAGCTGTGGCTTTTGAGAGATGCAGCTATATAAAAAAATAGTCAATTATGGTGACAGGTGTTTAGCCAACTGGATAATCTGCCCATTGAGATATTTGCATCCTGTATCAGAATCCCTGGGTTCTAGTCCTGGTTCTACCCCCAATTTTAGCTTCCTGCCAGTGCATACACTGGAAGGTGACAGTTATGGCTCAAGTGGTTGGGTTTCTGTTACCCACATAGGATTGAATTCCTGACTCACAAACAGCTCCTGGCTTAAGCCCCCCAGCTATTGAGAGCATTTGGGCAGTGAATGAGGGCTTAGAAACTCTCTGCACCACTCAAATAACAAAATTTAAAAATACCCAGTTTTGAAAAGGACGGTACAAATAAAACGCCTTGGCCTCTTTATACTTCATCCCTTTGCCAGTGCTTCTCTTAGGTGGACCTCATTCATGATCAAAGAGCAAAGGAGCTTTTGCGATGCAATCAGTAAAATAACAGCCTCCTGGCAGAGCAGTGCAGAGAAAGAACAGATAGCAAAACAGCCAGCCTGCAATGTACCTGATTCTGGACTTTTTGTTCCATTATCTGTTCCTGTGCATAACTAAATTTTTGTATTTACTATAACTTTGAGGCATATTTTGATATCAGGTAGATTTTAAAAATTTTCATAACTATCCCTTCATGAAGTTGAATTGTAGACCGAGTTTACCATGTTTAATCAAAGTGCATTTCTTGTCCCACAGGCCACCTCTAGGCAAGGTACATAACATCCATATTCACCCTTCTTATTATTCTTTTTTTAAAAAAATTATTTTTTTTATCTGAAAGAGTTACACAGAGAGAAAGAGAGAGGCAGAGAGAGAGTGAGAGGTCTTCTTATCCACTGGTTCACTCCCCAGTTGGCCACAACGGCTGGAGCTGCATGGATACGAAACTGGGAGCTTCTTTCAGGTCTTCCATGTGGGTGCAGGGGCCCAAGCACTTGAGCCATCTTGTACTGCTTTCCCAGGTAATAGCAGAGAGCTATATTGGAAGAGGAGGAGCTGGGATTCCAATCTGTGCCCCCATGGGATGCTGGCACATTAAGTGGTGGCCTTACCTACTATGCCACAGCGCTGGCTCTATTATCATTCTTAAACTTTTAGGAAGGGAAGTAGAGAAAGAGGGAGGAAAAAAAGGAAAGAAAAAAGGAAAAGGAAAAAGAAAGGGAGATAGGGTGGGAAGGAAATGAGGAAGGGAAGTATGATTATATTCTTAGAATTGTTTGTATGAACTAAATTGAATCTTTATGTTAATATCACATCCAACAAAGGGAAAAAAGGCAACACAAAAGAAGTTTTCTTCTGCCTCATATAACTAATCCTTATATAGGAAATATATGCACAAGGTATGTACTGCTTGAAATTTCACTTGCTGGAAGGATTTCCTTTTTCTAATCGCTTTTAGGGACACCTAAATGGGTTTGTAAGGATTTTTCAGTTGACATTTGAATACTATTATCATATCATACACATAATTTTCTTCTTTCACTTAACTTGTCATAGGAAACAATAAATGATGGTTGAGAGATTGATGTGTAAGGTTAGTGGACTGTGGATCATCCATTTATGCCACCTGAAGCTTGCAATAACTTCGTTTTTTTTAAAGATTTTATTTATTTAGTATTTGATTGGTAAAGACAGAGAGTGGGAAAGACAGAGAGAAAGGTCTTCCATACATTAGTTCTCTCCCTATGTGGCCGCGATGGCTGGAGCTAAGCCGATCCAAAGCCAGGAGCCAGGAGCCAGGAGCCAGGAGCTTCTTTTGGGTCTCCCATGTGAGTGCAGAGGCCTAAGCAATTGGGCCATCTTCCGCTGCTTTCCTGGGCCATAGCAGAGAGCTGAATTGGAAGGGACACAAATCTGGGACACAACCTGTGCCCATATAGGATGCTGGTACCACAGGCAGATGCTTAGCTTATGCACCACAGCACTGGCCCCTCAAGAACTTTTAAAATGTTGCCCTACATATAACTGTTCCATTTGATGAATACTCCTGGGAGTGCCTGAAAATGTCAGTTTGTGAAGTGTGGCCTGGGTTGCAAATTATATAGTATCATATTGTATGAGTTTTAGTTGCTATCACAGTCCAATATTGGGCCAGAAGCATTATTAAAAGAAAAAAAATACTTGAAGAGATATATGCTGTATTTTTCCCTTTTTCCTGTTATAATGAACCACCAAATGAGTGGTTTAAAATAACAGAAATGTACTCTCTCACAGTTCTTGAGACTGGATGTATACAATCAAAGGATTCGTAGTGTTGGTTCCTTTTGGAAACTTGGTTGGATCATGCATTGCATGCCTGACCCCTAGTTTCTGATAGTTTTATCAATCCTTGGATTGTAGACATGTTATTCTTACTCGGTGTGTCTTCTCCTCTTCTCTTACTTATAAAGATGCTTGTCATTGGATTTAAGGTCCACCCTAATCCATGATCCTCTCATTTCATGACCTGTATTTAATTGTAGCTTGCAAAGACTTATTTTCCAAATAAGTATACATGAACCGATTCTTGTTAGACACTTATTTTGAGAGGGCAGTATCCAACCCACTATATGTACAATTGAGGATATTTCCTTGGTTCAAAACTGTTGGGAGCTTTTCTGGGATTCCACTAAAGAGGCCTAACAGGCATTCTTCAACATTTCAGTCAGTCTTTTCATGAGCTCTTTTTTCTCCTAGCTGTAAAGGAAAACCAGTAGAGCTCCTTGCACAGTGGCCTATATCAACTGAAGAGCCTTCTCTTACTTAGGCTACCTATAAATCGAGAAGCCTCTGGTTTGTCATTATAGGGTCAAAGCAACAAAGCTGTATGTGATACAGGTTGCTTTGAAATTCCAAAGTGATCTACAAAGTGTTGCGCCTCATCATTTAGTATGGAGAAGGATACTTTCCAGTGCAGTCTAGACCACCTGATCATTATAAACTGATTTTCTCTGTGTGGTATATGTATATCTTTAATTAAGACTCTGATATACTTCTTCTTATAAAGACAAATGAGACACCTGTTACTTTATTCAGGTCTCAGAGGCGTGATATTATGAATGTACTCCAGTTTCTTCTGAATGGGCATATTAGTTTCTTGTTGATGATGTAAAAAATTACCATAAACTTGTGCTTTAAACAGTTCTGTAGGTCATAAGTCTAAAGTTAAAGTATAGTGGGTCCAAATCAAGGAATTGGGGGTGCTGTGTTCTTCTGAATGCTCTAATAAAGAATTTGTTTTCATGCCTTTTCCAACTTCTAGGGGCTGGCCATATTCCTTAGCTTGAAACTGCTTTCCTTCACCTTCAAATGCAGTACTATTGGGCTGAATCATTATAACACTGCCTTTTTTCTGTTTCTCTCTTCTGCTTTAATGACACTTTTCACCCCTAAGATACTCCAAGATAATCATCTTATTTTAAGATCAGGTGATTTACTATCTTAATGGTATTTGCCATGTAACAACATATCCAAAAGATTTGGGGATTTGTATGTAGATCTTTAAAAGGCCAGCATTCTGTCAGCCACAGATAGTGAGATGTTTAGTGTCCAGTTAGAATCAAAATCAGAGATTTAACAAGGTCATGAGGCAAGAGAGTGCAGGTATACTGCCATCACTGTGAAGCAAAAATGCAAACTAAAAGCCTCTGCTTATTATGATAGAGAAAACAGCAACTTTTTCTGTCAGTGGTCCATATAGGTGCTAGTGTGTGGGTTCATTTGTTTCAGTCCATATTTGGAATAATATCTGTTATTGCAGTTAATACCTGATTAAACTCAAGGAAATTCATTGCCATTTGTTTGTTGCATGTATGTTGTTTTTGTAGAGCAAGCAAATAATGTTTGGGACTATAATGAGAATCACTGCTCTTGCATATATTTTTCCATCATAATGGGACTAATTTCTGTATATAGAAGGACTTTTTTGTGTAATGTTTTGTTAATGGTAGAGATGATATTCAGGGGTTCCCATTTGTCCATCCATTTCATAATAACCCTTTCTCTTTTCGTCAGGTAAAGTGTGCATTCTGAAAGTCACTGCTCTGTTTACACAAACTGTTTCATTAAATTATGATCGGATGGATTTGTGACCCCTGGGTGCTCTCATAGCTATAAGAACCTAAATTCCATTCATCACCCAAGTGTTCATAAGCAAGTGTTCATAAGCAAGTATTAAGACCTTAAGTATTTTAGGCCTCAAAAATTAGTATTAACTTAGAGTCAACGTTTGATATTACACAGGTGTGAGTAATTGGATTTCAATTTTTGTGTATCTAGTCTGAGTCTTTCTTTTAGTCACTTTAATGTATTAAAATAATGGAGCTCTTTGACTTTTACTGCCTCTTATTTGTGTGATAATTACCTAATTTAATGCTTTTGTCATGTTTAAAAATTAGCATATAAATCTGCAATGTTTTGGGTTTATTTTCTAGGTACCTTGTAGATGCTTTTAATTTGGAATGATTAGAGTGTTTTATATAATAAATGTAATCCTTTATTTAGGCAATAACTAATAATTCTTCACCATGAATAATTAGGAAATTTGATATCTTATGACTTCTTTGTACCTCCTTGTCCCTTTTACTACATGATTATGATTATTTTTCTTTTAGTTGTTCTGTAACTTTATGCCATGAAACAGTATGCTGCTTCGTAGCTTCATATGCTTATTTTCTCCCCCCCCCCCCCCAGAAACCTAAGGGAATAGAAACTTCATACATTTCATAAATAAAACTTGAGGAACATGGTGATTCTTCCCATATCTGCCCTCCCATTTCTCCTCTTCCCTCTCCTATTCCCATTCTTATTTTTCACTAAGATCTATTTTCAATTAACTTTATATACATGTGATTAATTCTATGTTAAGTAAGAAGTTCAACAACTAGTATGGGGAAAAAAAACCAAAACTGTTCCTCAATAGTCCTGACAAGGGCTGTTCAAAGGCATTGCTTCTCAAAGTGTCAATTTCACTTCTATAGATTGCCTTTTAGGTAATTTTAAGTCACTTTTGACCACTTGTACATGTAAGAAAACTAGTATGCTTGTATGTGCTGCTTCTTCTGTTGCTATGTTGTTGGATATGTACAAAATTGTTGTACTTACTATGTCATATTATGTCTGCATAATTTTCTGACATTGCATCTATTATATAAATATGGTTTGTACAATTGCTTTAGCTTTCAGTTTTATTCTGTATTTAAGTATACTTAGTGCCTATCACTAGGCCTTTTACTCCAACTCTACTGATAGATTTTCTGTGAGACAGTTATCTGCCTTCTGTAACAGGCATATATGTAGTATTTTACTTGAGTTGTTGCTTGTACCTATCTGTCTTTGGCCTTTATAGTTGAATAGCAATTTGGCTGAAAAATAAACTTTTTGGGTTCTCACTTTCTTTTACCAACTTTACTTTTTATTTATATAAAGGGAACAAATTTCATGTATTTCATATGTACAGTATTTTTTTAAAAGATTTATTTTATTTATTTGAAAGAAAAAAAAAGTCATAGAAAAGTAAAGCCAAAGAGAGATCTTCTATCTGCTGATTCACTCTCCAAATGACTGCAATGGCCAGAGCTGTGATGATCTGAAGCCAGGAGCCAGGAGCTTCTTCCGGGTCTCCCACAGGGGTGCAGGGGCCCAAGCAGTTGGGCCATCTTCTACTGCTTTCCCAGGCCATACCAGAGAGCTGAATGAAGCAGCTAGGACTCCAATTTGCACCCCTATGGGATGCCAGTGCTGCAGGCTGAGGTTTTTACCCACTGTGCCATAGCACTGGCCCCTCATATATACAGTTTTAAGAGCATAATATTTTCTACCCTAATACCCCACTGTCAACCTGCCTCTTCCTTCTGTTCTTATTTTAAGTTTTACAATGACATTCTTTCAATTTACTTTATAATCAAAGCTTAACTCTTTTGTAAATAAGACATTATTCTTTGGCATTTTAACATTGATTACTGCATTTACGAATTCTCAAGCTAGCCTGCTTTTTTCTCCTCACACCAAATTTTATTTTTGCTTATGTTTCTCTAGGATTGTTTATCTTAGAATGCCAATCACTTTGGTGTAATTCTACATGGTTTTAATTGTTATCAGAGTTTCCTAAAACGAAGTGTCTATTTCAAATCCTTTATTTCAGGAAAGTACTCTTTATTGGTTTTTAATACCATCTGAGAGGCAGAGAGACAGAAAGAGCAAGCTCCTGTCCATTCTCCAAGTGTCTAAAATGACTAGGGCTAGGCAGAGACTAAAACTGGGAGCCAGGAAATCAAATTGTGTCTTCCATGTAAGTAGCAGGGACCTGACAACTTGACATATCACTTGCTACCTCTCTGGGTCTGAAGTGGTGGGAAGCTGGAATTGAAGCCAGAGCCAGGACTTGCACTTGCTAGCTTAACTTCTTCCCCCATGAAATTTTTTGATGTATGTCATTGATTTTTTTGTCTACTTGTTCTGTTTTTCTTCAAGAATAGCAAATTTTATATAGGTTGAATACTTGCTCTTTGCACTTTAAAAAAATCTTTCATAATTATTTCATGTGTTTTCAAATTAGATATTTTAAGTTTTTCCCCTTAGTTTTTATTTTTAAGGGAATTTATTAATGTATTAGGTCCTCAGAGAAAATGCATGATTATTACTACAGAATAATTCTCACCAGTTCTCATGTTGATTTCATAGTAGTGAACAGAGAACAGATTTGATGTCATTTATAGATGTAATTCTAAGAGTATTATATTTCCCTTCCTTCCTTCCATCTTCATTCCATCCTTTTCTACCTCTCCCACTTTCTAATTTTTGAGATAACATATTATTAATTTACATTATAGTCAAAGGCTTAATGCTACACTGAATAAAGAATTCAATGAGTAAAAAGTAAAATGAATACATAATGATGAGCCACCAATACTTTCATAGGCAAATCTTATGAAAGAAACTGAATAGACCTCTGGCGTGATTCCGTCCTGTGTGGCTGTTCTTTGCAGCAGTGGGCATCTAATCTCTGTCTGCTTTCTCTCCCACCCAAGTTGGTTCCTCCGCCTCATGGAAGATTTGATGGACATGGTCATGAGCCCCCTGAGGCCCCAGAACTGTCTTTTCGATTGTGAACTAAAGGCTGACAAAGATTATCACTTTAAAGTGGACAATGATGAAAATGAGCACCAGTTATCTTTAAGAACGGTCAGTTTAGGCGCTGGTGCCAAGGATGAACTGCACATTGTTGAAGCAGACGCAATGAATTACGCAGGCAGCCCTATTAAAGTCACACTGGCAACATTGAACATGTCTGTACAGCCAACAGTTCCCTTGGGGGCTTTGAAATAATACCACCTGTGGTCTTAAGGTGGAAGTGTGGTTCAGGGCCTGTGCATATTAGCGGACAGCACTTAGTAGCTGTGGAGGAAGATGCAGAGTCAGAAGAGGAAGAGGATGTGAGGCTATTAAGTATATCTGGAAAACGATCTGTCCCTGGAGGTGGCAGCAAGGTACCACAGAAAAAAGTAAACCTTGCTGCTGAAGATGATGATGAAGATGATGACGATAATGATGATGATGATGATTTTGATGATGAGGAAACTGAAGAAAAAGCTCCAGTGAAGAAATCTATACGAGATACCCCAGCCAAAAATGCACAGAAATCAAACCAGAATGGGAAAGACTCAAAACCATCAACACCAAGATCAAAAGGTCAAGAATCCTTCAAAAAACAGGAAAAAACTCCTAAAACACCAAAAGTACCTACTTTCATAGAAGACATTAAAAGCAAAAATGCAAGCAAGTATAGAAAAAGGTGGTTCTCTTCCCAAAGTGGAAGCCAAATTCATCAATTATGTGAAGAATTGCTTCCAGATGACTGACCAGGAGGCTATTCAAGAGCTTTGGCAGTGGAGGAAGTCTCTTTAAGAAAATAGTTTCAACAGTTTGTTAAAATTTTCCATCATCCTCTGTAAAAAAAAAAAAAAAAAAAAGAAACTATCAACTCCCAACTTGACTCTCACTGGGATTAAACATGACAATAGGTCTGATCTGATTTCATCATCATTAAAAAAAAATCATCTATTATTTTTCACTTTATGTTTCTGTGTGGGAGCAAACTGTTGAAATCCTTACTTAATGTATACTAAGCTGATCTTCTGTATATTAAGATAATCGAAAATGAATCTTGATGTGAATGGAAGGGGAGAGGGAGTGGGAAAAGGGAGGGTTGTGGGTGGGAGGGACGGTATGGGGGGGAAGCCATAGTAATCCATTATTCGTACTTTGGAAACGTATATTCATTAAATAAAAGTTAAAAAAAAATTTTCCATCTTATTTCATTTCTGTAACAGTTGATATCTGGCTGTCCTTTTTATAATGCAGAGTGAGAACTTTCCCTACTGTGTTTGATAAATGTTGTCCAGGTTCCGTTGCCAAGAATGTGTTGTCCAAAATACCTGTTTAGTTTTTCAAGAAGGAACTCCATCCTTTGCTTGGTTTCAAGTATGTATGGAATGTTATCATAGGACACAGTAGTAGCAGTGGTCAGATGTGAAAATGGTGGAGAGACAAATATACATATGAAATAAACTCAGTATTTTAATAAAATAAAAAAAGAAACTGAATAGATATTTAGTCAAATTTAAGACAGGTTCTTATTATTTAAAAAAATTTTTTTTACAGATTCGCTAAATTCATTTCTACAAATCATATTACCAGAGAAAATCCAAGCAAATGCCAGTGGTAAATTCAAAGTAAGATACGTAAGGAATATTTTTTTCTCCCTAAATTATGTGGAATTTCAATTTTTTACATAGTTATAAAATATATCAGCCATATTATTGTATGTATGTGTTTAAAATTACTATTAGTAAGGAATTTAAAGTTTTGATAGCAAAGCAAATGTATAAGTCAAAATTATCTGTTTTGTATACTATCTGTCATTTTGGTATTATAGAAAAATTAAGTGTGTTATTGGAATGATAGCTAGGAGAGTCTGATGAAGAGAGTGATGCAAGAAGAGTAACATTTAGCTCAAACCTTGTTCCTCAGTCTTCTCCTTTGCATCTGACTTTACTTGAGACCCTTTCATTATTATTTTTAGTGGAAAAGGAAATACTTTATTCATTTATTTGTTGAACAGATATTTCTGTGGATATTCCATGTGAATTTTGATGGGAGATAAAAGGTACAATTAAGTGAGGCTGTCTTATAAGTGGCCATTTTAATAATACTTTAATGTTAACATTTATTGAGCTATAATTTACATACCACAGAACCCATTCATTGTAGGTGCACAGCTAAATGATCACTAATTCTAAGTACAGTGTAAGAACATGATCGCAATCCAGTTGTGGAACATTTCTATTGCCCCAAATAGTTCCTTCATGCCCATTTAAGTTCATCTCTGTCCTTTGTTCCTAGCCCTTGGAAACTACTGATGTGTTTTCTGTCCATACAAATTAGTTCTTTCTTTTGTATATATTCTTCAGAGTGAAATTAATGTGACACGTGGTCAGAGTGTGTTTCATATTTTTAGAAATCATTACACTGTTTTCTATAGTGAATCTGCCAATATGCATTTCACATCAGCAACATCTGAATTTTTTGTAGCATACTTTTAAACATTTGATGTTGTCTTTTGGGTTAAAAGATTATTTTAGTGGAGTATAGTGGTAAACATTTTTCTGATGTATAATTAAGTTGAGCCTTTTTTAATGGGCCCATTTAGCTATTCTATCTTTTTGGTGAACTTTCTGTTGTATTCATCCACTGTAAAGTTGGGTTGTTTAATTCTGTATTTTTGAATTCTAGAAATCATATGTTCTAGATACATGTTCTTTATGAAGCACACAATTTGTAATTATTTTTCTTCAGTTTGAGACTTTTCATCTTCATAATGCTTGCTGTAATTGGCCTGGGTGTGCCAGCTTATCAGACACCCTTACAAGACTACTAGTAATGTCTTGGGTTCATCATCTGAGATGACTGAATAGGGAAGAGATGTGCTGATTTCAATCTAAGAAAGATATCAGAAACACAGGAAAGATATGTGTTCCTGGGAGACTCTTTGATTTAGAGAGAAGTTTCATTGAAAAATTTGCAGAAATAAGAGGATCTGGGGTCCGGTGCTGTGGTGTAGCAGATAAAGCCGCCACCTGACAGAGAAGCTCTCAGGTCACCAGCAGTGACTTCTGTGGTCTATTGGAGAGGTCATCTTTCCATGTGATGTGGGAGGAGCTTGCAGAGGACTGTGCTCCACTGGTGATCTTGTCTGAAGGAGAGCTTCATAGTCCCCACTATCCTTGAGTCTAGACAGATGAGTTGGCAGGGGCAGATTGCCCATTTAACTCTGTGAAGGAAGGGCACATTGTATCACCCCCTCCCCATAACAGGGCACTGTGCAAACTGGGGGCTGTGCCATCTTCCCAGATTAGGGTGGCTGGAGGCTTTAGGATGCCATGCGACCTGGTGGATTTTTTAGAGGGAGAACTCTGCAGTCTCTAGTGACTGAGTCTAGGTGGAGGTGGAGTAGGTGCCTACTTGGCATGTTACTCCCCTCAACTCTTCCCACCCAAGCATGAGATTCAGGGACAGGGTGGCTTTCTCTCTGGGTGTGCAGGTTCACAGGCCAGAGAAAGATTCCTTGCAGCCTGTGTGGGGAGCCCTGCAACCTGTGACTCTGTGAATCCTGTGACTGTGATAGGCTGGGAAACTGACATGGGTATGGGGTGTGGCTGAGTCTTTGGACAATTCCTGAACACTACTCCAGAAGCTCAGAAGTCCCTGAGTACTCAAAGTGGACATTGCAAAGTGCTCCATGCTCACTCTGCAGGGTACATAGCTTCATTGTGTGGTTCATGTGACAGGGAGTGGGGAGTACAGGCACAGAGAGGCTCATGTTGGCATGGAGAAGGGCAGAGACAGTGATCACACCAACCAGAGTGTTCATCTCCTCTCCCCTGTGGAGTACAGAGGAGAGCTGCCATGCATAACTTGGGTGTTATCCTGAAGTTTTGCCCCACCCAAAAATGGTGGCCAGAGATCCCTGGCTCCATCCAGCATATACCTTTGGATATCCCCTGAAGGCACTGGCATGCCACAACAACTAGAGGCACATGCTGAAAAAAACACTTCAGAGGAGATATCAACAAGTGTTTCTGCAGTGTGTAAAAGGAAGCATAGAAATGTAAGAAAAATGAACAGGGAAGAAAATAGGACTCCCCAAAAGGAGCATGGTAGTACTTTAATATTAGACTGCTGAGATGAGGAGATTGATGAAATGCCTAAAAAGTAATTCAAAGGAATGTACATTTACTCAAAAATCAAGAAGCAATTACATGGTTTAATTGAAATTGTGAATGACATGGTTGAGAAATTCAGCTTGGAAATGTTAAATAAAAATGAAACTGAAATATTAGAAATGAAGCAATTAATATGCCTAATGAAAAATACAGTGGAAAGCCTATTGAATGGACTTGTTGAGGCAGAACAAAGAATATCTAATCTGGAAGACAAAACTTTTGAAATATCTCAGACAAAAAAAAGAAGAAAAATAATTAAAAAAAGTAAAAGCAGTGTTCAGGATCTTTGGGATACCATGAGACAACAAAATATTGTGCCTTAAGGCCGGCGCCACGGCTCAATAGGCTAATCCTCCACCTAGCGGCGCCGGCACACAGGGTTCTAGTCCCGGTTGGGGCGCTGGATTCTGTCCCGGTTGCCCCTCTTCCAGGCCAGCTCTCTGCTATGGCCTGCGAGTGCAGTGGAGGATGGCCCAAGTGCTTGGGCCCTGCACCCCATGGGAGACCAGGAGAAGCACCTGGCTACTGGCTTCGGATCAGCGCGGTGCACTGGCCGCAATGTGCTGGCCGTGGCAGCCATTGGAGGGTGAACCAAAGGCAAAGGAAGACCTTTCTCTCTCTCTCTCTCTCTCTCTCTAACTGTCCACTCTGCCTGTAAAAAATAAAAATAAAAAAATAAAATAAATAAAAATATATGTGCCTTAGGCATTCCTGAAAGACATTCCTGAAAAGTGAAAAATAATTGATTAGAAGACTATTTCAGGCATGGAAAGCCAAAAGACACTCTGGGGAAAAGAAAAAAAAAAAACCTAAATGAAAGATCTCCGCAAGTGAGATCCCAGTGGAAAGAATGGGTCATCAAAGAAGGAGGTACCTTTCTCTGAAGGGAGGAGAGAACTTCCAATTTGACCATGGCCTTGTCTAAAAATGATCAGAGTCAGTGAACCCAGGGGGCTTCCATAGCCTTGGCAGCTCATGACCAAGAGCCTAGGGTGATTACTGAGGCCATAAACAAGAGTGTCAATTTGTTAAGTCAACAACAGGAGTCACTGTGCACTTACTCCTCATGTAGGATCTTTGCCCTTAGTGTGCTGTACATTGAGATTTAATGCTATAACTAGTACTCAAACAGTATTTTTCACTTTATGTTTCTGTGTGGGAGCAAACTGTTGAAATCTTTACTTAATGTATGCTAAACTCATCTTCTGTATATAGAGAGAATCGAAAATGAATCTTGATGTGAATGGAAGGGGAGAGGGAGTGGGAAAGGGGAGGGTTGCGGGTGGGAGGGACGTACGTTATGGGGGGAAGCCATTTTAATCCATAAGCTAAGCTGTACTTTGGAAATTTATATTCATTAAATAAAAGTTAAAAAAAGAAAATATATTCAGTGAAATACTATCAGAAAATTCCCTGATTTGGAAAAAATATGAACATCCAAGTACAGGAAACACATAGAACTCCACATAGAATTGATTAGAGAAGTCTTCACCGTGACTCATTTTATTCAAACTTTCAAAAATAAAACATAAAGAAAATATTCAAAAATGTGCAAGAGAGAAATTCCAGATTACCTTTGAATGATCTTCAATTAAATTGACAGCAGATTTCTTAGCAAATATCCTACATGCTAGGACAGAATGGAGAGATGTAGACCAAGTCCTTAAAGGAAAACTGTCATTCCAGAATAATATACCTGAAAGAATTCTCATTTATAAATGAAGGTGAAATAAAGGCCATCCAGAATAAACAGAAATTGAAAGAATTTTTCATCAGTCGGCAATCCTTACAAATGATTTTAAAGGATGTGCTATATATCAAGAAACAGAGAAGCATAACCAGCATTATGCAAGAATGTGAAAGCAGACAACCTCCTGGTAACGGTACAAAGCAGATCCAAATCAAGCAAAAGGAATATTCACAGAAAAATGACAAGACCACATCTTTACTTATCAATAATAAATTTGAATGTAAATGGACTAAAGTCTTCAATTAAGATGCAAACTGGTTGAATGAATTGAGAGCAAAGCCCATCTATATGCTGCCTATAGGAATCACAACGTACAATAAAGATGCACAGATTGAAAGTGAAAGTATGGAAAGATTCCTTGCAAATGGAAAAGAAAAACAAGCTTGGAGTAGCTTTCTTAATATCAAACAAAATAGACTTGAAGACAAAAACTGTGCAAAGAGACAAGGTTATTATAAAATGATTAAGGGATCAGCTCAAAAGATTATTGGGACTATAGTAAATGTAGATGAATTTATGTATATGCATTTTATGTATATGCTAGAGCACTCAGCTACTTAAAACAAATCTTAATGGACCTAAAGGGAGACATATGCTCCAATACAGGAATAATGAGGAATTTCAGCACCTTACTTTGATCAATGTATAGATCAACTAGGCAAAAAAATAAAATAAAATAAAAAATAAGGAAACAACAAAACTAGTTGACACTATTGACCAAATGAATCTAAATGATATCTATAGAATGCCTCATCCCACAGCTGTAGAATACACATTCATCAGTACATGGAACATTTTCTAAGATTGACCATATGCTAGTCCAAATGCTAGTCTCAACAAATTACAAAAATGAAATCATAACATGTATATTTTCTGAGAACCATGGAATGAAGATGGAAATGAACAAAAATAAGAAACTCTAGAAAGTATACAGATTCATGGTGACAGAACAACACTAAACAACTACTAAATGAACAGTGGGTCAAAGAAGAAATCAAAAGGGAAATAAAGGCCGGCACCATGGCTCAATAGGCTAATTCTCTGCCTGCGGCACCGGCACCCGGGGTTCTATTCCTGGTCGGGTGCCAGATTCTGTCCCAGTCACTCCTCTTCCTGTCCAGCTCTCTGTTGTGGCCCAGGAGTGCAGTGGAGGATGGCCCAAGTCTTTGGGCCCTGCACCTGCATGAGAGACCAGGAGAAGCACCTGGCTCCTGGCTCCTGGCTTCAGATCAACGCAGTGTCTACAGCAGCCATTGGGGGGTCAGCCAACAGAAAAAGAAGACCTTTCTTTCTGTCTCTCTCTCTCTCACTGTCCACTCTGCCTGTCAAAAAACAAAAAAAGGGGGTGGGGGAAATAAAAAAGTTTAAACAAATGAAGAAGACAGCAGAACATAACAGAACTTGTGGAATACAGCAAAATCATTATTATGAGGAAAATTTATAGCAATTAGTGCCTACATCAAGAAATTGGAAAAATATTAAATAACAGATCTAACAGTGCATCTCAATAACCTAGAAAAATAATAACAGAATAAACCCCAAATTAGTAGGAGAAAATAAAAAATAAAAAATAGAGAAGAAATAAAACTGCAAACAAAAAAGAACTGTACATAAGGTCAGTGAAATACAGGGTTTTTTGGAAAAAAAAATAGAACCAAAAATTGACAAACTAAGGCCCAACTAGCCAAAAATGGGGGAAGGCCCAAATTAATAAAATCAGAGATGAGAAAGTAGATGTTACAACTGATGCCTCTGAAATAAAAAAAGGGTTATTAGGAATTATTACAAACAGGTTTAAGGCCAAAAATCAGCAAATCTAGAAAATATGTTTAGATTTCTGGATACTTACAATTTACCAAAATTAAGGCATGAAGACACAGAAAACCTAAATAGACCATTAAATAAGACAGATTGAATTAGTAATAAACACATTCCCAACTGAGAAAAACTCATGGCTTCCCTGATGCATTTTACCAAACTTTTTCTTTAATTTTTATTAAAAAAAATTTTTTTTTGACAGAGTGGACAATGAGAGAGAGAGAGAGAGACGGAGAGAAAGGTCTTCCTTTTGCCGTTGGTTCACCCTCCAATGGCCACCGCGGCAGGCGCACTGCGACTGGTTCATCCCGCTGATCTGAAGCCAGGAGCCAGGTGCTTCTCCTGGTCTCCCATGCGGGTGCAGGGCCCAAGCACTTGGGACATCCTCCACTGTGCTCCTGGGCCATAGCAGAGAGCTGGCCTGGAAGAGGGGCAACCGGGACAGAATCCAGCGCCCCGACCGGGACTAGAACCTGGTGTGCCAGTGCCGCAGGCAGAGGATTAGCCTATTGAGCCATGGCGCGGGCCCATTTTACCAAACTTTTAAAGAATTAATCTCAATTCTACTTAAAGTATTCAAAATAATTGAAAGTGGGGAAATCCTTTCAGACTTCTTCTATGATGCCTGGGTCATCCTAATTCCATAACTCCAAAAAGATGCAACAAATAAAAAATTATAGACCAAAATCCATGATGAACATTGATAGAAAAATCCTCAACAAGATACAGCTAACTGAATCTAACAGCACATTGAAAAGATCATCGAATAGGACCAACTGTGATTTATCCCAAGGGTGCATCGATGGTTCCACATTCAAAAATCAATAAATGTGTTCTATCACATTAACACACTGAAGAATAAAAAGCACATGATTATCTCAATAAATGCAGAGAAAGCATTTGATAAAATACAGCATCCTTTCATGTTAAAAACCTTAAGCAAAATGGGTACAAAAGGAACATACCTTAACACTGTCAAGCCACCATATGCCAAATTCACTGCCAGAAAAGTGTACAGAATTTTGACTACAATAGACAACCAGATGAGAATTCCAACTCTCACTAATGTTAATTAATAAATATAAAACAAGTCTTGGGGTGTGTTGGGGGTATACAAATACCTCCAGTAGTGGGGGATGAGCACACAAAATTTAGTCACAGGGAGAATACCAGAGAATCAAGGAAGTTGCTGTGGGTAGGGGGCTGATAAATACTCTAACATTCCCTTGGACAGTGTATTAGGGAAATGTGGAGGTCTTTTGTGGGGCAGTGCTCCTGGTCTAAAAATAATGGAAAAATCTATGATTACATATTGTTGTTTTACTTGGCCAAAAGTTTTTTCCTCCAAATATTATCCTCAAATGGGATAATAATGATAATAATAATCATTGTCGTCATCATCCTCTTCCCAGTGACTGTACCCAAATGCAAGACCTCAGATACTAAGTAAAAATTTAAAAGAAAAGAAAGAGAAGATACCTGTCAGGTCACAAAATGTCTCAAAGGCATTTGTAGTCCAACAGCAGTGAGAAACATTCTCTGTATTCCTACAAAGACTCAGAAGTCAACTTTGAAAAAGTACTCTGGGTTGGATTCAGAAGAACCAATGGGACAAGGACTATTAAAAGTTAATTTTGTAATCAACAGTTGGCCTGGTATAACAAAGAAATGACGAAAGATTGATGGGTGGGTAAAAATATCAATTTAGAGACTATTAAGAGAGAAACAACAAGTCTTTGTGACAAGGCAGGAGGACTTAAGAGCTATAAGTCAAATTGTCCAGGCCCAACACTCTGTAGCGCCCAGTCCTTACACCCTTCTTAATAAGATGCCATTGGAAGAGAAATGGTTTAATGTGGATTTAAAAGGCACATTGTGGGCTTATCTCTTGGACCTAATAAACAAGGAACCTTTTCTTTGTAGTGGGAAACTCCTTAAGGTGGACTGCTTAACTTTTTGGAAAAAAAGGATTATTAGTCTCCAAAATAGTTTGATAAAGAAAAAAAAGAGGTAAACTATTTGGGACACCTTAATAATTAAAAAATCCAAGAAACAAAACAACAACGAAAAAGAAACAAACAAACAAAAAAACAAAGACAAAATTGAACCTCCAAAGTATATCTGGTGTGGTGAATCTGCCTCCGCCACAAACAGTGAGGGAGCTAAACAGGCTTTTGGGACTGACCAGTTATTGCAGGATATGAGCTGACATATGCTCAAAAATAAAGGCTATATCATAAATTGTTAAAAAAAAAATCCTGAACCCATTCGATTGTCTAAAAAAAAACATTAAACAAAGAGTAAAATAATTAAAACATGCCCTTGTTACGGCTCCACTTTCCAAAAAACCATTTGATCTATTTGGGTCTTGGGGGTACTTACTCAGACATGAGGATAAAAAAAACATGTTGTTTTTGTTTCCAAACTTCTTTGACCCTTTTTAAGAGGATGGTCTAAATGTGTACAAATGGTGGCAGTGACAGCCCTGTTAGTAGAAAAGACCAGAAAGGTGATGTTTCTTCAGGACCTCTAGCCCTGTTAGTGAACACTTCACCTCAGGTCAAAATTTTTTTTTAACTTTTATTTAATGAATATAAATTTCCAAAGTACAGTTATGGATTACAATGGCTTCCCCCCCATAACGTCCCTCCCACCCGCAACCCTCCCCTTTCCCACTCCCTCTCCCCTAAGCTAGAGGGCTGGGAGATGGCTGGCAGACTCCTGAATTTTGAAGTATGAGGCCATATTATTAAAAAGTAATGATTTATTATTAACAATAGATAACCTACTTAATTCCCATTAGTTTTCTGTGAAAAGGGGACAAAAACAGACAAAGTTAAACCACAACTGCATAGACAGCATAAAGTATCATAGGAAGGACAGACCGGATTTATAGAAATCTGCAATACACAATGAGATGAGGTTGTTTATGAGTGTAATAGAGTAATAGAGAAAAAAGGCACAGTGGTTGTTCTTTCATTTATGGTAACACTCAATCATTATGTGAGCCTAGAAGATTGTCTAACAGTAGGTCAACTCAGACCTGTAATTGTATGCTGTCAACTATGCATTAAAACTCCTCGAGGGTCAGAAAGGGACTACGTATACAGAATCTAAATACAGTTAAATGTACATACCTTTAAAAAATCAGGAGAGAGAGAGCCCTTATAACAGTAAGGAAAAAAAATCCTAGTATTTGAGAAAGCAATAAAATCCTAAAAATCCTCTTACTTCTCACAGAATATGGCTGTAGTTCATGTAAATGGTCACCAAAAAGAGAATTCTATAAAAAGTTGTAAAACCCAAAATTGCAAATGAGATCTCTGACAAACCTTTTTAAAAATTTATACAGCCTAATCCCAGATTCCCAAGAGTAACATTAAGGCTCCAGCCTCAGTTTAGCAAAAAAAAAAAAAAAATGCTAGAGGATAAATAAAGAAAATAAAGATAGGAAAAAATCAAACTACAGAAAACCTCCTTGGTTAAGGAATTTCAAAGTAGTCACATACACTTTTCAAAAATTCCTGAGGTGGGAAGACAAGATATTTGCTGCTAATTTTGGATCATTTCTATGGCTGGGTGAAAATTCTCCCTTTCATAACTGCCAGTGGTAAAAATGTCAAGATGTTAATAAAGCAAATCATACCTAGATTTGGCCTGTTCAAAAAGATTAATTCAGCTAATGGAAGTCATTTTATGTCATTGGTGCTGAAGGGGGGTTATGGGACTATCACACTCTCCGGCATCCTTCTTCTTCAGAAAAGTTCACAAGGAATCTTAAAAACTAAACTACCTTGTACAGAATGTTTCCCAATAGTGACTCCCTGTTTTATTTATTTGAAAGGCATAGTTAAAGAGGGAGAGGGGGATAAGGGGAGAGAAAGAGAGAGAGAGAGAGAGAGAGAGAGAGAGAGAGATTGAGACAGAAGATATCTTGCATCTGCTGGTTAAATCTCCAAACGTCTGCAATGGGCGAGGTTGAGCCAGGCCAAAGCCAGGATCCAGGATCCAGGAGCTTCCTCTAGGTGTTCCATGTGGGTGCAAGAGCCCAAGGACTTGGACCATTTTCTTTTTGTTTCCCAGGTTCATTAGTATGGAGCTGATCAGAGGTGGAGCAGCCAAGATTTGAACTGACATCCACATGGGATGCTGGCATTGCAAGTGGTAGCTTAACCCACTGTGCCACAATGTTGGCCACCCCAATAGCACACCTTAAAGTGGCTCCAGAAAAGGATGTGGAATTCCCCCCTCCCCAAATTATCATTTGGGCTCCCTTACTTGGATAGGACTCCCTTACTTGGATGTGGACTTTGCGACCACAAAAAGAAAATATCGATTTCTAAAAAAATTTATATACTGGCCATATCCTCCACTCTTATCATCCCTTAGTTTAAAAAGACTAGTTGCCCAGACTCTGCCTCTGAAGATGATAGTTAATCATTTCTAATCAGGTGATGTGGTGCTGATTAGTACCTGGGAAAAAGACAAGCTTCATTTGTGCTGGAATGGCATACAAGGAGTAGAGGGAATGACAGTCATTCTGCAGCGGTCTATGAGTTGGTAATAAACCTTGGCACAGGAGTGATGAGATAAAACTACCTGCTTAAGCTAGTGATTAATGTAACTAAAACTTCAGCTCTACAGGCAATACATTTCAAGACCCCAATTCTTTTGATAAAATGTTCAATTCAGCAAGAAGTTATAGCAATTATGTGTGTGTGTGTGTGTGTGTTTATGTATGACCTAAAGGGAGAGATAGACTCCAATACAATAATAGTGGGTGGCTTCACACCCCACTGTCATCAATGGAAACATCATTTGGACAGAAAATCTATAGAGATACATTGGATTTTCACCATACTATTGAGCAAATGGACCTAACAGACATTTGGAGGACATTTCAGCCAAATGGTCTCTTTGGAACAAAAACAAACAAACAAACAAAAACCCCACATTTTCTAGGCTAGACCATATATTAGGCCACAGATCCAGCCTCAGTAAATTGAAAAATATTGAAATCAAACTGGATGTCTTCTCAGGTAACAAAGGAATAAAATTAGAAATTAACAACAAGAAGGGGCTGGTGCCGTGGCTCACTTGGTTAATCCTCTGCCTGCGGTGCTAGCATCCCATATGGGTGCTGGGTTCTAGTCCTGGTTGCTCCTCTTCCAGTCCAGCTCTCTGCTGTGGCCCAGGAAGGCAGTGGAGGATGGGCCAAGTGCTTGGGTGCCTGCACTCGCATGGAAGACCAGGAAGAAGCACCTGGCTCCTGGCTTCAGATCAGCATGGCTCTGGCCATGGCAGCCATTTTGGGGATGAACCAACGGAAGGAAGACCTTTCTCTCTGTCTCTCTCTTTCACTGTCTAACTCTGTCAAATAAAAATTTAACAAAAAGAAGAGAAGAACACTCATAAGTACATGGAAGTTAACATGCTACCAAATGATCAATGTGTCATTTAAGAAATTTAAAAGTAAATAAGCCTACTTGAATTAAATGAAAATGAGTGGCTGATGATGTGGCATGGTGGGTTAAGCCTCTACCTATGGCACCAGTGTCCTGTTTGGGCGCCAGTTCCAATTCTGGCTTCTCGACTTCTGATCCAACTCTCTACTATGGCCTGGAAAAACAGTAGAAAATGTCCCATGTGCTTGCACCCCAGCATCCACATGGGAGACCTGGAAGAAGCTCCAGGCTCCTGATTTCAGATTGGCCCAGCTTTGGCCATTGTGACCATTTGGGGAGTGAACAAGTAGTTGTAAGATCCTCTCCCCCTCTCTCCTTCCCTCCCTCCCCTCCCTTTCCCTCCCCTCCCTTTGCCCTTCCCCCTCCTCCTCTCCCTCTTTCTGCCTCTGTAACTCCACCTTTCAAGTAAATAAATAAATCTTTAAAAAATATATGTCTTACTCTAGAAAAGTTTAAAAAAAGAATAAATGAAAATGAAAACATAGCATATCAAAATTTGTGGGGTACAGCTAAAGTAGTTTTAACAGGGTAGTTTACAGCATAAAGCACTTACATTAAAGAAAGGGAAATATGGCAAATAAATGACCTAATGATGAATAACAAAGGTTTAAAATACCAAGAACAAGAGGAAATAAATGAAATTGAAACTAAACAAATACCAAAGGTCAACAGAACAAAAAGCTGATTATGTGAAAAGATACACAAAATAGACTATTAGCCAGACTAACAAGAGAAAAAATAGAAAAATACAAAAATTAGAATTGCAGGAGATATTACAATGACACCACTGAAATACAAAGGATCATAAGAAACTTCTATGAGAAACTATATGGTAACAAACTGGAAAACCTCAAAGAAATGGATAAATTAATCTACCACGTTTAAATCTGGATGATACAGACAAGCTAAACTTACTCATGGCAAGCAATGTGATTGAAGCAGTAATCAACATTATTTCTCAAGTAAAAGTCCAGAACCTAATGGCTTTACTACTGAATTGTACAAATATTTCAAGAGGAAATAACTTCAATGCTTTTCTCAATCTATTCCAAAACATTGCATAAGATGTAACTTTGTAAGTCTTTCAATGAGGCAAGTATCACTGTGTTATGAAAACTGAATAACGATACAACATGAAAATAAACCACTCTTACTCAATATAGAACTGGAAGAATTAGCAAGAGCAATTAAGAGAAAGGGCCTCAAAATTGGAAAGGAGGAAGTCAAAATATCCATGTTTGCCTATAAGATGATGCTGTACATTGAAAAACATAACACTCCACCAAAAAGCTGTTAGAACTGATAAACCAGTTCAGTATAATGGCAGGTTACAAAATAAACATAGAAGACACAGTAGATTTTTATATGCTAGTGATGAACTCACTGAAAGAGAAATCAAGAAATCTCATAATTGCCACCAGAAAAAACATCAAATATTTAAGAATAAGCTTAATCAAAGCAATGAAAGATCTCTAAAATGACACATTGATCAGTGGAACAGAACAGAGAGCCCAGGAATTATTCCACATACATATAGCCAACTGATATTTGACAAAAGTGCACAGATCATACATGTGAGTAAGAATAAAATATTCATTTTGTGGTGCTGGCATATATATAATATATGTATTACATATTATATATAGTATATATATATAGAAATTAATTCAATACATCTCACCATATACAAAAGTCAACTCAAGATGGATGAAAGATCTAAGTTTATGACATGAGACTATGAAATTACTTGAAGAAAGTTAACAGGAAATACTCTAAGATGTTGGTTTAGGTGGTAACTTCTTGGGTAAGACCCCCAACATACAGGAAATAAAACTAAACATACTGAATCTTATTAGAATCAGAAGCTTAAGTATAGCCAACATTCTACAGAATGGCAAATGTATTTGCATGCTATCTGATTAAGGATTAAGATCCAGAATATGTCAGCGACTCAAGAAATTCAACATCAAAAAAATAGGCCAAATCAAATTAAAAAATGGGCATGGAGGCTGACATGGAGGCATATACATAAAAATTAGAATAGTATTCAACTATTAAAACTGAAATTATACAATTCACAAAATAGATGCAGCTGAAAGACATCATATTGAGTGAAGTAAGCCAGACAGAGAAATACAAATACCAGATTTCTCCCTTGTATGTGGGAGCTAAAATTAAAAGAAAAAAATAAAATGACTGTATCAGTATTGCTGCAAATATATTTTTGTGATGCTTTGTTTTATGTTTTTGTCAAGCCATTGGTTAAGAATATTATACTCTTACAGTTTTGATGATCTGTGATTATTTTGAAATTTACTGTGTATTGGTGAAATGTTCACCTTTCCATTTGATATTTTTGATAGTCATTGCCTAATATTCCTGCTGAAATAGGGTTTTACTTTTTACTTATTGCTGTTCACTTACCAGAGAAATTCATTAAACCATTGAATTTCATATAAATTTAAATGTAACTTACAAGGAAAGATAGACATAGACATAGAAAGAGAAGAAGTAAAAAAGGGGAGAGGGATGGAGGTAGGTTGGGAGGGTGGGGGAGGGTGGGAGGGAGGAATTGATTAACCTTATATTCTTAGAATTGTATCTGAACTACATCAACTCTGTTCTACTTGCATTAATATTACATTAACATGAAAAATAACAGAAAAAAGACATTTCATGCTAACTCCCATAGTAAAAATATAAAGGAAGCACACTAATATCTTAATAATTACAAAGTTTTTGTTTGAGAATTTGTTCATCTATGAAGTACATATTGGAACCACTTGAACATCAGTCTACTTTACCAAAAGGTAAAACTTTTCCAAAATCTGTGTTCAGTTATCACATTTAAATTGCACTTACCAAGGAAGTATTTTTTTACCAATGCAAATTTTGAAACTAGTATACCCTGCTCCTTCATTGTCAAGGTCTTCCCTTTTGCATTTCTTCTCTGTAGTTTTTCCCTTCTTCCAGTTTCCCTGTTAATTCTCTTTGTTTCCCATGAACTTCTAAAATTTTGGCACAATTTTAGACTAGTAGGTAAATTGCAAACATCTACAGATAACTCACATACAGTGTTCACTCAGTTTTCTGTAATGTTAATTGTTATATAACCATGTGGATACATTTTTAAAGATAAATAAATTATTAGTGGCACCTTGCAATTAACTATCTATATTAACTATATATAACTTTATTTGGACTTTATCAGTTTTTACCATAATTTCTTATTTCTGTTCCTGATTCCAATCTAGGAGACAAGAAGTCATGTCTGCCCATCTCCTTTTCACTGTTTCTTGGTCTTCACTTTTTTTTTTTTTTAACAATCTTGAGAGTTTTGAAGAGTATTGGTCAGATATTCTGTAGAATGACTCTAAATTTGGGTTTACCTGATATTTCCTCATGATTAGGCTGAGGTTATATGCTGTAGAGAAGATTACCATAGAGCTGAAATGCTCTTCTTCTTAGTGCTATCAGGAGTTTCATGATGTTCACTTCATGTATCATCCATGATTTTAACTTTCTTGTTTCATTCTTGACCAGCTACTACTGGTTTATATAGAATCTTGGCTGCTCTGTATTTTCACAGACCTAGGATGCTTACATATTTCATGTTTTTCTGTGTTATAGTATTTGTGTTAATTTAGTTTTAATAATCTTTAACTTGTTTTTGTTTTCACTGATGTTCTCTTACTTTCACATGTTTCATTTTACAGGATAGAATCATTACTTAGGTTCACCTCCTTATAGTTATCACAGCCTATTGCCATGCTTGTTCTAACTTGAAAACATTATTTTTAAACTCAAAGACAATACCAAATTTTGGATAAGAATCTTTTCTTCAATAATAAAGGAAGCTTGCAATGAACCTTGGGATAATTTTTAAGAAAGTGTCTAAATAATATTTCTGCCTATTAGAGTAAGTTTCATTTATGTAAATGCCTATTATCCCAGTGATACCACCTAAATTGGTGTCCACACATGGACTTTTCTTTCAGAAGAAGGTTACAGTTTACTTACATGTAGATAAATTCTTCGACTGAATTTATATTATGAAAATAGTAAGAATGGATCCTATAATTTACAAATATCCAACATTTAAAAATATTTTGTTGGCAGATTTTAAAATCAGAAATAGTCTATAACATTTTGATTAAGACTTTTTAAGCATTCTTTGAGGGATTTTATATAAAGCTACTGTTTGCCTCTTACAATAATTTGTTTCACACAATTGTTCTGGATTCTTTAGGATCAGATGTCCTATATCATTCCAATAAATGAAACACTGTATACTGTTCACCTTAAGCAGAGGTAAATTTTATTATTTAGTTTTAAAATTTATTCTTATGAAGCTGTTTATTTATAATAAAATGTATATTGAAAACCAGCAAATATAGTTGTTATTGAGAATTTAGTTATCTTAGATGGCCAGTTTATCCCCGTGAGTTACTTAAATTTTAGGCCTAATGTCCCAAGTAGTATTTTGTGACTAGAGGTTAGAAAAAACAACAACAACCGGAAATCTGGCCTCATCACCTGAAGTCTGAGATGCTTGTTATGAATTTGGCAAGACCAGCATTCCCTCTATAATCAGGCTTTACGTCACATGATTTTGTTATTTAGGATTTTATTAGAGAGGTTGTACCACCATGAGGATGTAGAGTGAGTTCTTTAATATAGCCACTGGATTTTGTGCTGTCATGGGGCTGGTGAACAGTTTATGGAAAATGGTACTAGCTATATGCTACCCTTCAGAGAATTGAGAAATAATTGAAATAATTTTCTGTGAGGTTTAACACTTTGAAGAAACCTTGTTGAGAAAGGCTATCTTAGAAGTAATTTAGGGCATTCAAGAAGAGAGTTTCAATTAAATTTTTGGGGTGGAACTAGGTATCCTTCTATTAGGAGGAGCCAAATTATGAGAACTGAAGCAGGCAAGTATACAAAAAAGCTTATAGAAAATATTGTGCAGAGAAACGAGAAACAGGAAGGTTGCATGAACACATTTATTTTTTAAGATTGACATTTATGACCAGGAAAATATTTTTATATGGAAAAAACCAAGAAATTATTTTGTTGAGGGGTAGTTTTTTAGAGAAAGATGAAAGGTGTAAACCAAGTGATTCCCTGTATTAGATGTCAAAGAATTCTTCCAAAAGAGAGTTAACATACTCTTTTAGACAGAAGGAAAAGAGGACATGGTAGGTGACAAATCTCAAGCTTTTGAAGAGGAAAAGTGGGAGGGCTCACATTGCATTTGAACTTCACATCAGGAATATCAACAGTGTTAAGAAAGAAAATGGAGCCTGGGCTATTGATAAGGCATGTGAGTATTGTTTTGGTAAGTTTCCTGAATGATTGCTAGGATAGCCAAATAACCATAAGGAAGCAGTTGCAACTAACTTAATAAGAGAATTAGTGATAAGCAACTATTACCATGTAGAAGTAGATTTTTTTTTTCTAGCGGATACTAAGGCAGCATAAAAATAAGAGATTTGATGGCCCATTAGATATAGTACTTGCAAGAATTTAGTGGGACAGACAAATGAGAGAGATCTCAACCAAGGGATATAGGGTCTCACTGTTGAAGACAACTATATATGAAGTGCTATGGGATGTGCCGAGGTAATGCTCAGTTGGTAGTCACTTCAATTAATTAATTAATTTTTAAGATTTATTTGTTTGACAGAATTACAGAAAGAAAAAGAGAGTAATTTAATTTAGAACATGGTGGAGAGGTGCAAATTTCAAAATCCTTTCTTTATAAAAGTTCTAAAAATTTGGAATAGGAAGGATGTAGCTCATCCCAATAAAGGCTGGATATGACAAGTCTGGGGCTAACATGGTCGTCAATAGTGAAAAGCTGAAAGTTTTTAAACATGGATTAGAAACACTATAGGAATGTTTATTCTCACCAGTTTTCTTCAACATATTACTGTAAGTCCTAGACAAAGAAACTGAGCAAGAAAAGGTAATGAAAGGTATACAAATGAGAAAGAAAGAAGCTAAGTGTTTCTATTTCCATATGATCTTAAAGGCCCAACTAAAACTCTGTTGGAACCAATAAATAAATCAGTAAAGATACAAACTCAGCTTACAAAAACCAGCAGTTTCTTTACACTAAAAGAACAGTTTAAAAAGAAATCAAGAAAACATTTGATTTATAATATATAAAAATAAAATACTTTGGAATAAAATTTTAAAAATTATTTATTTGAGAGGGAGGGAGGTGGAGAAAGACAGTGAGAAAGCCCTGCCATCTGGTTCATTCCCAAAGGGCCTGCAGTGGCTGGGACTGAGTCAGGTCAGAACCAGGAGCCAAGAATTCAATCGGGTTCTCCCATATGGTGACAGGAATCCAGTAACTTGATCCAGTTACTGATGCCTATATTAACAAAAGTTTAAGAGAGGAGCTACAGCTGGATATCAAACCCAAATATTCCGATACTGAGTGCAGTCATCTTTTTAAAAACATTTTTACTTACATAAGGTGAACAAATAAGTACTTAATATATACAGATTTAGGAACATAGTGGCAATTCCCCCTCTACCCTTTCTCCCACCCTCCCTCCTCCTTTTTCTTATTCTTTCTTTTAAATTTTATAATAACATACTTTCATTTTATTTTATACTCATACAATTAACCCCCACGAGGAGATTTCAGAGCATAATAATAAGAAAAACACTGTTCCATAACAGTTGAGGCAAGGGCTATAAACAAGAATCAGTTCTCAAAATGTCATTTTCACTCACATATTTGTATTCTATCACTTACCAAGTTCAGTGAAAACACACGGTAGTTTTTTGGGGGGGGATGAGCTTCTTTTATTTAATATAATGTTTTCCAGTAGCATCCATTTGTTGCACAGACAGGATTTCATATTTTTTATGGCTGAGTAATATTCCATCATGTGTATATATGTTTTTTTATCCAGTCATCACTTGATGGATATCTCATTTGATTCCATGCCTTAGCTTTTGTGAACTGAGCTGCAATTAAGTTGTGGTTACAGATAACTCTTGCATATGCTGATTTATTTTGGAAGGGTAAATTCCCAGGGTTGGGGTTGCTGGGTTATATGGTAGATATATTTTCATGTTTCTGAGGAATCTCTATAATCTCTTCCACACTGGCTGTACTAGTTTGCATTCCCACCAGCAGTGGTTTAGGGAACCTTTTTTCACACATCCTCATCAGCATTTGTTTTATTTTTTTAATTCTCTGATTTCTCTGTGAGAGCCATTCTAACTGGGGGGAGGTAAATCCTCATTGTCATTTTTATTTACATTTCCCTGATGGCTAGTGATCCTGAACATTTTTTCATGTGTCTGTTGGCCATTTGAATTTCCTCTTTTGAAAATTCCTGTTCAAGTCCTTCACTCATTTCTTAACTGGATTGTTTGTTTTCTTGTTGTTGAATTTTTTCACTGCTTTATAGATCCTGGATATTATTCCTTTAACAGTTGCCTAGTTAGCAAATATTTTATGTGTTTACAAAGGCTATTGATTTTTGTCCATTAATTTTATATTCTGTCATTTTACCAAGCTCGTTATGAGTTTCATGAGTTTCAATAGTCTATTAATGGAGTTTTATCATTCTCCTATATATTCTCTCTCTGTATATATTCTATATATATATATATTCTCTCTATATAGTCTATATATATATATTCTATCTATATATATTCTCTCTCTATATATATTCTATATATTATATATATTCTATAGAATATATATAACCTATATATACAATATAAAATATATATTCTATATATAGAATATATTACCTATATACACAATATATGATATATATATTCTATATATTCTATATCTATATATTCTATTATATATATTATTATATATATTATATATCTATATATATTCTATCTATATATTCTCTCTATATATTCTATACATATATAGAGAATATATATATATAGAATATTATATATGGAGATTATACATATATATATTTTCTATATATAGAGATTTTCTATATATATTTTCTATATATATTATATAGAGAGATTATATATATATATTCTATATAGAATCATGTCATTTGCAAACAGGAATAATTTCCTTTCCTCCTTACAAATTTGTAGCCTTTGATTACTTTTTTTTTGCATAGTGGCTCTGGTTAAAACCTCCAAGATTATATTCAATAGCAGTGTTGAAAGTTGGCATCCTTGTCTGGTTCTGTTAGTGGAAATGCTTCCAAATTTTCATCATTCAATAAGTTGCTTCTGTGTGTCTTCCATAAGCACCCTTGATTGTATTGAGGAATGTTCTTTGTATTCCCAATTTGCTTTAGATTTTTAATCATGAAATGGTGTTGTATTTTATCAATGCTTCCTCTGCATCTATTGAGATAATCATGCAGCTTTTGTTCTTTAATTTGTTAATGTGATGTATCACATTTATTTGTGATTTTTGAACCATCCCTGCATACCAGGGATTATCTCACTTGTTCTGAGTGAATGATGTTTCTAATGTGCTGTTGGATTCGATTAGCTATTATTTTGTTGAGGATCTTGGCATCTATGCTCATCAGGAATATTGATCTGTAGTTCTCTTTCTCCGTTGTGTGTTTTTCTGATTTAGGAATTAAGATGATGTTAGCCTCGTAGAATGATTTTGGGAGGGATTCTCTCCCTTTCAGTTGTTTTGAATAGGTTAAGACTTTCCACTGTATTTTTATAAGACATATTGAATTCTTCATTTTTTAAAAAAATATTTATTTTATTTATTTACAGAGATAAGATATATATATGTATATGTATATACATATATGTGTGTACATATATATATATGAGTGTGTATATATATATATATATATATATGGAGAGAGAGAGATCTTTTATCTGCTGGTTCACTCCTTAGATGGCTGCATCTGCTGGGGTTGGGTCAAGCCCAAGCCAGGAGCAAGGAGCTTCTTCCAGGTTTCCCATTTGGTGTCAGAGACCCCAGGATTTGGGCCATCTTCCCCTGCTTTCCCATGTGCATGAGCAGGGACCTAGATTGGATATGGAGCAGCTGTGACACCACCCTTTGCCTATATGAGATGCTGGCACTGCAGATGGCAGCTTAACTCACTGTGCCATGTCAGTGCCTCCCTCAGTGCTTCATTTCTAATATTTCAGTTTTATTTCTCTTCAAAATCTCATGGGCAAATTTTCCATTCATGTCATGTGTGGATTTCTTTAGCTCATTAATTTTCTTCTCATTGTTTGTGAGTAATCCTGTGAACATTCATTTGAAATCCTTTGCAAGAATTTCATTAGTCTCTTCATCTTCACATTCTCATATTGAAGTGTTATTGTGCCCTTTGGGGAAGTCATCTTCTCTTCCTGTTTTTGTTTCTTATATTTATGCGTTTATTTTTAGGTATTTGTAGAAACACTTTTGGTTTTCTCTACTGATTTTTTTTTAATTTGTTCCTCTGTGGGTTAGTGGAGTGTCTCCTCCTTTAGTGAATACCAAGAGGTGTGTGTTGGGTGGGACCAAGGAGCTCTGGTCAGGGCTGAGCTGTGGGGTAAGAATCCAGGGTGACACCTAAGTTGGGTGTGGTATATGCCCTGTATTATCAGCAGGAAGGAAAGTATGATCATGCCTGGTGGCATAATGAAAACCTCATGTCCTGTATCTGAAGGTACTCAATGCCTGGGGATACCCCACCCTGGGTACAGCTCTTACCCATGCTATTGCATGAACCATACAGAGGTTCTGTACAGTCCTCAATGTGAGCACAAAAGCCTCTGCAGTTACCCACCCCAGGCAGTCAGGGAGCTATGAGTCTGATGCCAGACACAGTGATTTCCCAGAGCCCCAGTCATACTCCACACCCAATTATGTAGTCACATGGTTCCCAAAGTCATAGCGCACAAGGCTCCTACAGTCACATAGTACAGAAGATCCTCTCTCTGCCCTGAAAGCTTGGCCCTTCCATGGATAGAGCAGAGTCATTTCCAGTGCCAACTACCTATGGGTTTCCCACCTTGGTAGTTTGAGCCCTGGAGCCTGTGATAGGCTGACAGGATTGGGGCACCTTCTGTCCTAACCAGGTGTGCAGGCCCCTGTAAAACATTGCAGTCAGACTAACAGTAAATCGAACTTGTAGATTTTTTTCCTTCTGATAAAATCCCCTGGTCATGCATGTGAGAGCCACCACAGAATCTTCTGGTGTCAAAACAGTGTCTTCTCCCCTTCGGTTGCTGGGCGCTCTTGTTTTAGGGGATGAAGAGAAAGAAATACACTTTTCCCTCATTGGGTTAGGTAGATACCATGTCCTCTGCTAGGGCTCAAGGCCTGACCTAGTCAGTGTGGTCTGCAAGGTTCTCTCTCATGCAATGTCACCTGTGGTACTTGCTGCCATAGTATGCTCTCACATAGCTTTCAGAAGCTGGCATCTCTTCTGGCCCCTGGCCACAGGAGTTGTGTGTTGTGTGCCTGCTCACTGCTGCACATCTGCTCTTTCTGTGCTGTTCCACACTGTCCCTCTTGCTTCTATAGAATTTCCACTGCAAATATATATCCAACTATTCCCTGTAAATACACTTCCTTTGCTTTTCTTCTGCTATTTTCCCCTGGTGAAAATCAGCATATCTTTTCACTTTCCAGCCATCTTGTAATCTCTTAAATTTAGGCTTCTTAAGCACTAGGTTGAACACCAACCCAATAAAGAATAAATTTAATCAATGAGTGAAATACTTGAAAACTATAAAACATTTGTGAAAGGTATTACAGAAGATACAAATAAATTATTTATTGATTTTGTCTATATTCTTGTGGAATATTGGTCTTTCTATTTTTTACCTGTTAAAATTTATGATCAGTGGTTCTTTAAGCCTGTGATTATAAAGTAAATTAAAGTTATGTACTTGTAAAAATTAAAGCAGTGAATGTAAGAGTGGGGGAGAGGGAGTGAGGGAAGAGTTATGTTTATCTCTTAGAATTTTATCTATGAAATACTTGAAATTTGTTTTCTTTATATTAATAAAAATTTAAAAGAAATAAAAAGTGCATCTTGTACATGGATTGGGAAAATTAATATTGATTTTTAACTTTTATTTAATAAATATAAATTTCCAAAGTACATCTTTTGGATTACAGTGGCTTCCTCCCACCCATAACTTCTGTCCCACTCGCAACCCTCTCATCTCCCGCTCCCGCTCCCATCCCATTCACATGAAGGTTCATTTTCAATTATTTTTATATACAGAAGATCAATTTAGCATATATTAAGTAAAGATTTCAACAGTTTGCACCCACACAGAAACACAAAGTGAACAATACTGTTTGAGTACTAGTTATAGCATTAATTTACATTGTACAACACATTAAGGACAGAGATCCTACATGGGGAGTAAGTGCACAGTAACTTCTGTTGTTGGTTTATGGCGTCAGTAATCACCTGAAGCTCTTGTCATGAGTTGGCAAGACTATGGAAGCTTTTTGAGGTTGCCAACACTAATCTTATTTAGAAAAGGTCATAGTCAAATTGGAAGTTCTCTCCTCCCTTCAGAGAAACGTACTTCCTTATTTGATGGTCCGTTCTATCCACTGGGATCTCACATGCAAAGAGCAAGATTTAGGTCTTTTTTTTTTTGCCAGAGTGTCTTGGCTTTCCATTCTTGAAATGCTCTCATGGGCTCTTCAGCCAGATCCAAATGCCTTAAGGGCTCATTCTGAGGCCAGAGTGCTGTTTAGGACATTTGCCATTCTATGGGTCTGCTGTGTGGTCTGCTTCCCATGTTGGATCGTTCTCTAGTTTTTAATTATATCAGAATTAGCATACTCTAGTCTTGTTTATGTGATCCCTTTGACTCTTTTTTTTTTTTTTTTTGACAGGCAGAGTAGATATAGAGAGAGACAGAGAAAAAGGTCTTCCTTTTGCGTTGGTTAATCCTCCAGTGGCCGCCACAGCCAGTGCACTGGGGCCAGGGCACTGCAGTGATCTGAGGCCAGGAGCAAGATGTTTCTCCTGGTCTCCCATGCAAGTACAGGGCCCAAGCACCTGGGCCATCCTCCACTGCACTCCCGGGCCACAGCAGAGAGCTGGCCTGGAAGAGGGCCAACCAGGACAGAATCCGGCGCACTGACCGGGACTAGAACCCAGTATGCCAGTGCCCCAGGTGGAGGATTAGTCTATTGAGCCACAGCGCCAGCCCCTTTTGACTCTTAACTCTATCATTATGATCAATTGTGAACTGAAACTTATCACTTTGACTAGTACGATGGCATTTGTACATGCCACCTTGATGGGATTGAATTGGAATCCCCTGGCCCGTTTCTGTCAATCATTTTGCTGACTGTTTCTATTGCGGGACAGAAACTTCTCAAACTGATTCAATCCCAGTTGTTAATTTTGGCTTTGACTGCCTTTGCCTCTGGGGTCTTTTCCAAGAATTCTTTGCCGGTACCTATATCTTGCAGGGTTTCTCCAATGTTCTCTAATAATTTGATGGTGTCAGGTCGTAGATTTTGATCTTTAATCCATGTTGAGTGGATTTTTGTGTAATGTGTAAGGTAGGAGTCTTGCTTCATGCTTCTGCATGTGGAAATCCAGTTTTCCCAGCAACATTTGTTGAATAGACTGTCCTTGCTCCAGGAATTGGTTTTAGATCCTGGATCAAATATCAGTTGGCTGTAGATGTTTGGATTGATTTCTGTTGTTTCTATTCTGTTCCATTGGTCTATCCATCTGTTTCTGTACCAGTACCATGTTGTTTTGATTATAACTGCCCTGTAGCATGTCCTGAAATCTGGTCTTGTGATGCCTCCGGCTTTGCTTTTGTTGTACAAGATTGCTTTAGCTAATTGAGGTCTCCTTTGTCTCCATATGAATTTTAGCATCATTTTTTCCAGATCTGAGAAAATAAATTGCTTTGATCGTATAGAGGAAAGTTCCTTTTTTACACAATTTGCTTAGAGTTTTCATCATGAAAGGGTGTTGTATTTTATCAAATACTCTCTCTGCATTTATTGAGATAATCATATGATTTTTCTTCTGCAGTCTGTTAATGTGGTATATCACATTGATTGCTTTGCACACATTGAACCATCCCTGCAACCAGAGAAAAATCCCACTTGATCTGGGTGGATGATCTTTCTGATGTGTTGTTGCATTCTATTGGCCAGAATTTTATTGAGGATTTTTGCATCTATGTTCATCAAGGATATTGGTCTGTAATTTTCAGTCAATGCTGAATCTTTTTCCGGCTTAGGATTAAGGTGATGCTGGCTTCATAGAAAGAATTTGGGAGCATTCCCTCTTTTCAATTGTTCTGAATATGTTGAGGAGAATTGGAGTTAGTTTTTCTTTAAATGTCTGGTAGAGTTCAGCACTGAATCCATACGGTCCTGGGCTTTCTTTGTTGGGAGGGCCTGTATTACTGATTCACTTTATGTCTCAGTTATGGGTCTATTTAGGTTTTCGATGTCTTCCTGGTTCAATTTAGGTAGGTTGCATGTGTCCATGAACCTATCCATTTCTGATAGATTTCGCTGTTTGCTGGCATACAAGTCCTTGCAGTAATTTCTGATGATTCTTTTTATTTCTGCGGTGTCTGTTGTTATGTTTCCTTTTTCATCTCTGATTTTATTGATTTGGGTCTTTTCTTTTTGTAGTTGGGCCAATGAGGTGTCAATTTTGTTTATTTTTTCAGAAAAGCAGCTCTTCGTATGGCTGATTTTTTGTAATTTTTTTTGGATTCAATCCTGTTTATTTCTCTGATTTTTATTATTTCTCTTCTCCTACTAGTTTTTGGTATGGTTTGCTGCAGTTTTTCTAGATCCTTGAGATGCGCTGAAAGCTCATTTATTTGGTACCTTTTCAATTTCTTGATGTAGGCACCTATTGCTATAAACTTTCCTCTTAACACTGCTTTTGCTGTATCCCATAAGTTTTGATATGTTTTGTTGTTATCCTCATTTACTTCCAGAAAGTTTTTGATTTCTCTTTTGATTTCTTTGATGACCAAGTGTTCATTCAGGAGCATGTTGTTCAGTCTCCACGTATTTGCATATGCTCTAGGGATTTCTGAGTTGCTAATTTCCAGCTTCATTCCACTGTGGTCTGAGAAGCTGCATGGTATGATTCTAATTCTTTTGAATTTGCTGAGACTTGCTTTATGGCCTACTATGTGATCAAACCTAGAGAAGGTTCCATGTACTGCTGAGAAGAAAGTTGTGTTGGAAAGATGTGTTTCTTGTAAGCAGCAAATAGATGGGTTTTGTTCTTTAATCCATTCAGCCAGTCTGTGTCTTTTATCTGGAGAGTAGAGGCCATTGACATTCAATGTGAGTATTGATAATTAGTGACTTTGCCCTGCCATTTTCCCAACGATATTTCTAATATATGCTTTGAACTTCCTGTGATCTTTTGCTGTGTGGTTTCCTTCCATTACCTTCTTTCATACTGATGACCGTGTTTCTATGTTTCTGTTTGTAACACATCTTTAAGCATCTTTTGCAGGGCTGGACGAGTGGTGATAAATTCCTTCAATTTCCGGTTGCTATGCAAGGTCTTTATTTCACCTTCATTCACAAATGAGAGCTTTGCAGGATATAATATTCTGGGCTGGCAGTTTTTTCTCTTAGTACCTGGGCTATATCTGGCCATTACCTCCTAGCCTGTAGGGTTTCTGATGATAAGTTTGCTGTGAGTCTAATTGGAGATCCTCTTAGAGTAATCTGACGTTTCTCTGTTGCACATTTTAGAATCTTTTCTTTATGTTGCACTGTGGTGAGTTTGATTACAATGTGTCGTGGCTAGGATCTCTTTTGGTCATGTTTATTCGGGGTCCTATGTGCTTCCTGTACTTGGATGTCTCTGTCCTTCTCCAAACCCGGGAAGATTTCTCCTGAATGTTGGGTTTTTTAATAGTATCCTGTAGATTCTCAACAATATTTTTTAGATTTCTAATTTCCTCTTCTTTTCTTTGGATTGACTGTATACTTTCATGTGCTCTGTCTTCTAAGTCTGATATTCTCTCTTCTATCTCATTGATTCTGTTTTTCTGGCTCTCAAATGCATTTGTCATTTGTTCCATTGAATTCTTCTTTTCATTTTGGTTTCTCTTCAACATCACAATTTCATATTCTACTAGATTCCTCATTTCATTTGGTTCCTCCTTAAGATTCCATTTTCACGAGAGAGATTTTCTATCCTGTCCAGTATAGATTTCTATAGTTCATGAATTTGTTTTTGAGAACTTTTAAATGTTCTTATCATAAATTTTTTGAAATCCGTATCTTGCATTTCTTCTATTTCATCATCTTCATAATCTTGTATTGGGATGTCATGTTCATTTGAGGACATCATAATGTCTTCCTTGTTCTTGTTTCCTTGGTTCTGCGTTTGTTGCTTGGCATTGTAGAGATATTCTTTGGTTTCTTCTATTTTTTTTCCCTCACTGTGGTGGCTTTTCTTGTTATACTGTGACTCTAAATTAAGTGGACTGTCTGCTTTTGATGAATCTCTAAGGGCTTGTGGTGGGTGTGGCCAGAGATCTCTGTTCAGTTCTTCAGGGTTAAGGGTGTGCCAAAGGTGACACACCCAGGTTTGGCATGGTAAATATTTCTCTCTCTCTCTCTCTCTCTCTCTCTCTCTCTCTCTCTCTTATTTTATTTTATTCAAAAGGGAAGTAATTCCACTTAGCTGAGCTCTTCTCCTTGATGGCAGTCAGTGCCTGAGTGCTAGCCCCTGTGGGTATAATATTCGTCTGTTCTGTCTCAAGGACCATGCAAAGGCTCTGTGCAGTCCTCAGTGTAAGACAGATTCCCCTGCAATGTCTCCCACTGGGTAGCCAAGGTTACTGAGTTTGTGGTGTCTCCCACTGAGAGTACTCACTCATGTCTCAGGCTCACCGTGAGTTCTCCCACACACCCTTATTTTTTCTTTTCACAGTCCCAGTTCATAACCTCCACACATTCACTAGGTCTTAACCTCCTTTTATTTCTCCCCACTAGAGTCAGGTTTTCCTGCTTGGCTGAGGGTGAGCCCAGCCCTGAGCTGGTGTATCTGTTACGTATGTCCAAAATGGCGCCTGCTCTTTGTCTTGCTCACCTTTGTAATGTGTATTTAGAGAGAGAATTTTGTCCGTACCAGTCCCTTTTATTTATTTATTTTCTCTCCTCTAGTTGGGCTGGTGAACTTTCCCCCACGGGGCTTCAAGCCTCATTCCCTCTAGGCTCTTCCGGCCACTTTTCTGCCAGTGTCTTGAGCTACTGCAGTTTCTCCTCGCCTCACTTTCCAGTGCTGGTGCGTAGACTCGGCAGCTGGGGTCCTGAACCGTGGGCACCCGTGCCCTCCACGTAGGTCCACCGTGTCCCCTAGTTCCAGAAGAGTTTCCTCTGCATTCTTTTCACTAACTCTTCCCTGAAATTACAGTATCTCCATTTTTTTTTGTACAGGCAGAGTGGACAGTGAGAGAGAGAGACAGAGAGAAAGGTCTTCCTTTGCCGTTGGTTCACCCTCCAATGGCCCCTGCCGCTGGTGCGCTGCAGCCGGCGCACTGTGCCTATCTGAAGGAAGGAGCCAGGTGCTTCTCCTGGTCTCCCATGGAGTGCAGGGCCCAAGCACTTGGGCCATCCTCCACTGCACTCCCTGGCCACAGCAGAGAGCTGTCCTGGAAGAAGGGCAACCGGGACAGAATCCAGCGCCCCGACCGGGACTAGAACCTGTTGTGCCGGCGCCGCAAGGCGGAGGATTAGCCTACTGAGCCGCGGCACTGGCCAGTATCTCCACTTTTAATATAATATCTTTTCCTGGACTATCAGTGCACTCCCTCCCTATTCCGCTATCTTGGAGCCGCCCCAAAGTTAATATTGTTAAAATACTCCTACTATTGAAAGAAAGCTATAGAATTGATGTAATCACTATTAACATCCCAATGACATTTTTTTTTAGAGAAAAAAAATCTTAAAATTCCTAAGAACTACCAAAGGCCCTGAATAGCCAAAATAATCTTGAGCCAAAAAGAACATATATGGAGGTATCACATACTTAATTTCAAAATATCCTGCAGTGCCCATCTTCTTTTTTTTTCAGTGAAGCCACAGAATGAGGGAAATAAATCCATAGAAGTAAGGATAAATGTTAATTTTTTTTTTTTTGACAGGCAGAGTGGACAGTGAGAGAGAGAGACAGAGAGAAAGGTCTTCCTTTGCCGTTGGTTCACCCTCCAATGGCCGCCACGGCCGGCGCGCTGCGACCGGCGCACCGCGCTGATCCAATGGCAGGAGCCAGGAGCCAGGTGCTTTTCCTGATCTCCCATGGGGTGCAGGGCCCAAGCACCTGGGCCATCCTCCACTGCACTCCCTGGCCACAGCAGAGGGCTGGCCTGGAAGAGGGGCGACCGGGACTAGAACCCGGTGTGCCGGCGCCGCTAGGCGGAGGATTAGCCTAGTGAGCCGCGGCGCCGGCCAATAAGGATAAATGTTAAAGGTGAGAAGGAAACATAGCCTTTAATTCCATGCAATTGGGGCCGGCATTGTGGTGCAGTGAGTTAAGCTGACACTTCTGTCACTGGCATCTCATATAAACTCTACTTCTAGTCTCAGCTGCCTCACTGCTGATCCATGCTCAGGTAATATGCCAGGGAAAAGCAATTGAATATGGCCCCTGCCATCCATAGGAGACTTAGCTGGAGATCCAGGATCCTCAGGATCCTGGATTCAGCATGGCCCTGCCCTAGCCTTTGCAGATGTTATTTATTTATTAATTTTTTTAATGAACAAGTGAATGGAAGATCTCTGTCTTTCTCCCTGCTCCCCTGACTCTGTGTCTGTCTTTCTATAATTCTTCGCCTTTCTGAGCAGTAAAATAAATCTTTAAAAAATTAATTGAATATTATGGAAACCTTTAAGGAGTAGAAAACGAACTTCTTTTTTTTTTACTTTTATTTAATGAATATAAATTTCCAAAGTACAGAATATTGATTACAATGACTTCCCCCCATAACGTCCCTCCAACCCGCAACCCTCCCCTTATTCACTCCCTCTCCCCTTTCATTCATGTCAAGATTCATTTTTGATTCTCTTTATATACAGAAGATCAGTTTAGCATACATTAAGTAAAGATTTCAACAGTTTGCTCCCACACAGAAACATAAAGTGAAAAATACTGTTTGAGTACTAGTTATAGCATTAAATCTCAATGTACAGCACACTAAGGACAAAGATCCTACATGAGGAGTAAGTGCACAGTGACTCCTGTTGTTGACTTAACAAATTGACACTCTTGTTTATGGCCTCAGTAATCACCCTAGGCTCTTGTCATGAGCTGCCAAGGCTATGGAAGCCCCCTGGGTTCACTGACTCTGATCATTTTTAGACAAGGCCATGGTCAAAGTGGAAGTTCTCTCCTCCCTTCAGAGAAAGGTACCTCCTTCTTTGATGACCTATTCTTTCCACTGGGATCTCACTCGTGGAGATCTTTCATTTAGGTGTTTTTTTTTTTTTTCCCCAGAGTGTCTTGGCTTTGCATGCCTGAAATACTCTCATGGGCATTTCAGCCGGATCCGCATGCCTTAAGGGCTGATTATGAGGCCAGAGTGCTGTTAGGACATTTGCCATTCTATGGGTCTGCTGTGTATCTCACTTCCCATGTTGGACCATTCTCTCCCTTTTTTATTCTATCAGCTAGTATTTGCAGACACTATTCTTGTTTATGTGATCCCTTTGGTCCTTAGTCCTATCATTACGATTAATTGTGAACAGAAATTGATCACTGGGACTAGTGAGATGGCATTGGTACATGCCACCTCGATGGGATTGAATTCGAATCCCCTGGTATGTTTCTAACTCTACTGAGAAAACGAACTTCTAAAAGTAGACGAAAAGACATGTGAGAAACCAGGGGGAAATGTTATTGCTAAAACTGATGAAGTGTTTCAAAAAAGGGAAATATAGTCAGCAGTATGGAGTGCTTCAATATAGAGTATTTGGCTTTAAAATTCCTTTTGCAATTTGACAATAGGGGGTCATTTGTAACCTTTTTGAGACTCATTTCTGTGGAGGCATCACAACAGAGGCAACTGGGTAGTCTAATCTTTCCATGGGTTGAAGAGTGAGCATGCAGATAGATGAGGAAGTGTAAGTAAAATAGCATAATATGTGTAAGGAATGATACCAGAGAAGGTTGAACATGGAAGTTTTAGTACATATAGTGAGATGGATATGTGTGTTACATAATCTTTCACTTCATTATAAAAGTAATACATTTGTATAGGTGTAGGTTTTCCATTGGAATATCTGGAAATTGTCATACTATTTCAATTAGTTCACAGTGCTAGAAAATTTAAAGTACTTCCCCCGTTGTTGTTGCAGCCTCTTCTTATTTCCCTTAAAGAAAATAAGAGATGGAAGGATTAAGGAAAGAGATGGAAGGAGTGGGGAATGAGTGAGGAAAGAAGAACAGAGAAAAATTAAAAAATTATTTTTAAATTATTTATTTATTTGCATAATATTTAAATATATCTGAAAAGAAGATACCTCGTTTATACAAGGGTTGATAGGAGGCCGGCACTGTGGCGCAGTAGGTTAATCCTCTGCCTGTGGCGCCAGCATCCCATATGGGCGCCGGTTCTAATCCCAGTTGCTCCTCTTCCAATACAGCTCTCTGCTATGGCCTGGGAAAGCAGTAAAAGATGGCTCAAGTCCTTGGGCCCCTGAACCAGTCTTCCTGGCTCCTGGCTTTGGATCTGTGCAGCTCCGGCCATTGCGGCCAGTTGGGGAGTGAACCAGCAGATGGAAGACCTTTCTCTTTGTCTCTCCCTCTCACTGTCTGTAACTCTATCTCTTAGATAAATAAATAAAAATTTTTATAAAACATAAAAAAGTAAAAAAGGGTTGATAAACATTTTTTCCAAAGGTCGAGAGAGTAAATATTTCAGGCTTTCAAGGCCATGTAGGATCTGTCAAAATGACTTAACTTTGCTGTTGTATCTTGAAACCAGTCATAGACAATATGTAAATGAATGGGTGTGGCTTTCTTCCAGTGAAACTCCATTTATACACACAAGAATGGGTTAGCTTTATCTGAAATTATCAGTTCACTGATCAGTGCTTTATGTTTCAGAAAGAATAACAAAGTTCTCTCTTATATTCAGATATTTTTTAGTGGATACTTTTATGGTTTATTTGTATAATCAAGGATCTGAGAGTTCTCATTCTTCACATATTCAGGTAAGATGTAAGTTCTGGATTTTAAAGACATTAAAAACCATTTTGTACATTGAATAAGATTCACAATGGATATATTTAAGTCATTTGTTATTAATTTTTCTTGAATTTTTAAAAAATAAAGAAAATCTAGATTTGCTTAGCATTTTTCATAGTTCCTAGATCCGAGATGTTATTTAATAATTCATTTATATATATTTTGTTAAATAAATGAAAATAAGGAATAAGAAAAATGGATAGAAATGGTTTTTGGACATGAATACATATGTCTTTTTTATAATGCTACCTCCCATACTATCTGTTAATAAATCCTACCAACTCTGTCTTTCCACCTATATATCAGAATTCACCCTCTACCTCTGCCTTCATTCACTGATACGAGGTCTGGGATCAAAATTCCCCTATGAGTTCTCCACTAGCTCCTATTTTATATTGTACTCCTCTCCTTGGTACTCTCTGCATTTCCTTTACCTGTTTTATATTTCTCCATGGTATTTATTAATATGTGCTGTATTAACTATTTTATCTACTTTTTGTCTCCCCAGTAAAATATAAATCTATATGAGGGGGAAGTTTTTGATCTGTTTATTTATATAACTACAGTGCCTAGGACATCGCTCAAAATTCACTTGCTTGAAAATTAAAACCTGCTGAAATATTGAACGGGCTACCATGTTTCTTCACTTTTATTGGCCAGGGTTATCATTTTGCATGCTTGCTTTCCTCCCCTTAATTCCATCATAATGTGTTATTAAGAAATCTTATAGTTGTTTACATCAGAATTTATAATGCCATTTGAATCTTGGAAACTATATAATCTGTCCTTTTTTTCTTTGACAATGTTATTTTTGCTTGAATTATCTTATTTGAAAAGCAAAGGGAGAGAGAAGAGAAGAGACATCACTCTTCCATCCCCTGATTCACCCCCCAAATTGCCTCAATAACCAGGGCTGGGCCAGGAGGAAGCCAGGATCCAGGACCTCCATCTGGGCCCCTCCACGTGGGTGGCAGAGGCCCAAACATTCCCTGTTATATTAGCTGGAAGTTGTATCAGAAGTATAGCAGTTGACAGTGGGATGCAGGTGTTTCAAGTGGTGTTATAACCTGCTTCACATGTACATTACCACAGCCCCTGTGACAATGCTTTCTGCCCTGTGTGTCATTAGCTTAATTTTATTTTGGTCAAAAACCAAACTCTGAGATATTTGCCCTTTTAAATTTGTTGAGTCCTGCCAGCACTTCAGGCCAGGGCGTTAACCAGCTGTGCCACAGCGCTGGCCCCAGATATAGTTTTCTACATTTATTAATTAGGTATACAGTTCAAATCTGTATATTTTGAATGCTTGAATTATCAATTATTAGATACAAATCATGTTTACAATATTTTACTGTCCGTATTTTTCTCTAGTGATACTTCTTGCCTCATGGTCTACATTTCCTGTTTTAATGCAGTTTCATAGTCATCCTTTTTGTCTGTGTTGTCACGGTGTATTTAAATCTTTAAATTTTCTGAATCATTGTTTTATACACACACACACACACATGCACACACACACATATATATATATACACACACACATGTAATAGTTTGTAGGGATTTAAAAAATTAAGATTCACAATGTTTATCTTTTAACTGACAAATTTTATTTGTAAAGTATTTTATGTGAAATATGAGATGACACTTTGGAAGCAGCCCATAAAACTGTAATCCAAATCATGATTTATAAATAGTAGTTAATGTAGTAAAAGTGACAAATATATGAAGTCTCTTTCTTCTCAATGTCACTTTACTCATACTGTAGTAAACCAGATATCGTGTGAAAAATGTTCATAAGTTTCATCAAGTATAGTAATAGAAACTCATTAGAAAGTTTTTTCAATTCCCAAATAGCCATTTTCTTTCTTTCCTAGCCTCAGTGCTACTATCAAGGGTATGTTGAAGGATATCCAAATTCCATTGTCACGCTCAGCACATGCTCTGGACTCAGGTTATTTGTTTTTTGTCTTTGATTATGGAACACAATTGTTACGATGTTTGCAGCAAATTTATTGTTTATATTGAATTTGGATCTGGAGGAGGATTCTTATGTCAAGATTATTTAGTGGCATACTCATCTGCTTAACATATTGCTATTTTTCTTATTTCTTTTTACTTTCCCCACTGAGTAGAGACATTTCTGACATCCTATAGACTTCTTATTTTTCCATGCTCACTTATTTTCTTTTTTAGTACAGAAACAGCATCCAGCGATGCTTGACTAGAATGGGAGAAGGTAAATTTAAGATTGGGTGGTTTTCCAGCAAATAGAGAATTTATAAAGCTATGTATTGTAGTGTTTGGAGATGTAAGAGAAACAAGTCATTTTATTTTCTCAAGGAAATTGTCTTTACAGAGAAGAGGCAAATTATATATAAATAAATAACTATAGTACTCATATTTTTGTAATATTACTATTATGATGTCTCCAAGAATTTTTGGCTTTCATCCTCGGTGCTTTGAGAATTTTCTATTCTGTCAGAAAATTATCCACTTTCATTTTGTGATGTCAGAGCCTTGTTTTCATAGATGTTCTATGGTGCTTCATACTTGGAGCTCTGAATTTTGGACAGGAAATTTGTTTTTTAGGGGGAAATGACTTGAACTGTTACCTGTATTCAGGGAAGGAGAGTTGCACAAATTTTTTACTCATTAGAATCTTGCTTTTTTTCTTATTCTTATGCAGCTAACAAAATTAATGTTACTTAATAATACTGCTAAATTTCATTTTTATAAGTAACATTTCTTATGGTACATAGTTTGTTATTAACTAGCATAATAATTTTTCAAAAGCATTGGAAGGAAATCCATCAAGGTTTCCATTTACTGTAGCTTTAATTAAGTCATTGACTTAGAAAAATGGGAATTAATTGATTGCTGTAATTTTGTGTGTGCAACAATTGACTGGGTATTTTCTTGTATACCTAATAATTGATTTAGTAATTGCTGCTGCTTTTATTAATGTGGAAAAAAAGTTTAAATGGAAAGTGAATTTTGTTGTTTAGGGAAACCTTCATCCTTTGGAGTCCTCTCTAAAACAGAGTTTGGACCAAAATACTGGACTAAAAGTATTACAGTATATAGATTGGATTAAAAGCATCTAAAACTGTTTATTTAATTTTACAGAGGAATACTGCAATTTGAAAATGTTTCCTATGGAATCGAGCCTCTGGAATCTACTGTTCAATTTCAGCATATTCTTTACAAATTAGGGAATGACAACAAAGAATTATCAAGTTTTAACAATGATACCAAGAGCTTAGGAAAATACTCAAATGACTACAACATTTATGTAGGTGAAAAAGTGAGTTGTGTGATTTATTACTACTTTCAAAGCAGTTATTGGCTATATTTATTTATAAAAATACATTTATCATGCTATATATATCTGTGGAAAATATCCTTTCCTTAGGAACAATATATCTTTTTTTAACCCCACTCTTTCCTTGAGACCAGACATTAATTTTTCCTCCTTGTAACAGTTTATCACTTACTGCTTATGACAAGCTTTGTTTTGGTTCTTATGTTGTTTATTAACATAATCACTTTCTAAAAATTCCCTAGTAGATTTTAAAACTTAAATAACCCCTGTTCTTACTCTTGTCTCTGTATTCCTGGAATATAATTCAACAGAGGCAATATTTATAGATTGCTTTATGACTAAGGAGTCAGCATTAGCTAAACTAAAATTGTATTTAAAATACCATAAACAGGATTTCTAGGTATGGTCATGTAGATTTTTCAGTGTGCTCACTGTGTAGTTGCCTGTGATGATCCTCATAAAAGCGAAAAACTTCTTGCCAACTAATAATGGCATAAATTTACTTACATTATATGAGTGTATAGCAATGTTAGCTGTTCTCACTGCATATTCTGACCCATCTTTTATCAGTTAAAAAAAAGCCAAACCTTAGAATTTTTCTGGGAATATAAAAAATGCATTTTTCAACTTTCCTCACATGTATTTGGGATCATGTGATGAAGTTATACCTGATGACATATGAGCAGGAATTGTATGAATCACCTCTGGTCTGAATTCTAAAGGCAAACATCTTGTTCTCCATATGTTTTCCCTTTCCTTCTGGCTGCAATGTAGTATATATATATCATAGGCCTCATGGATGAGGATGGCATAAGATGGAATCAACTTTTCTCTTGAAAAATTTGCATAAATGTAACCACTCTATCTCCTTATAAACTCTAATCTTGTTTAAATTGCCATTATTTTCTGGCTCTGTTATAGCCACTAATTCTCTATGTTAAGTAATACAAAACCGAAATGGACTATTAAATGTTTACATATCACCTAAATGTTCAATACTATCACATATATGTACGTAATTTAAAATAAATTTCTGTTAAATATCAGAGATTTTGTTTTTCTTGTAAGATTTTATGAATATAATTTATAAAAGCTTGGTTGGCCTGGCATACTGAACAGTATTGGTGCTCTGCTCAGATGCTCTCAGGTTTCATTCTATTGTGTTTTTGTGTGGGTAGGGTAGGATAATTCAACACAGTTCCTTTGAACAAACAGATCAGCAAAACAGGCATATGCTCCAGAGTTTCTTTGTGAGCCTTCGCCAGAGATTACCCTCTTGTTTTGCTTCCCTTGCTCCTAATCCTTCTTCTCCCATTCCTTAACTAGAGGAATTTCATCAAGACAGTATTCACACAAGAATTCGTCTAAGATCTGTCTTTGCAGAGTGATACAATCCCTTTTTATAGTTTTTATAATGAATTTTTTTCAAATTTGAGCACATGTCGGCCAAATTGAATTTGTGTTGTTTAGAAAGTAACATGATCTACAAAGCAGATTAGGAAGCTCAGGATACCCAGGCACATCACTGTTTGCACAAGTCTTGGACGAAAGAAAAATGACAGAAAAGTGGAAATCTTGTCTTAGATTTACTTGGTTAATGGTTATCTTTGTAGCTTATGGTAACTGTACCCAAACTGATAGAATACACTGCCATCAGGCCAACCTTACAAGACATTTTGGAGTGAGTCTTATATTAGAAGTAAACATGAAAATTACAATAAAATGGAGACATTTCAACCAATACCATTGAAATTCAAGTGATTATGAGATGCAGGTATGAAAATCTACATGCTTATAAACTGGAAAACTTTGAAGAATTGGATGAATTCCTTGATCCATATGACCTACCAAATTAAGAATACAGGGACAAGATAAATAGATCCACAACAAGCAATGCGATTGAGCAGTAATGAAAACTTTTCATTCAAGGAAAAGTCCAGGATCTGGAAACAATTCTATTGTGTTATATAAAACATTTAAAGAGGAACTAACTTTAATCCTTTTCAAACGATTTCAGAATATTGAACACAATGGAACTCTTCCAAACTCTTTATGAAGAACATATTTTCAACAAAACACTAGAAAACCAAATCCAAAGCCACATTAGAAAGATAGTACATCCTAATGAAGTGCGATTTATCACAGAAATGCAAGTATATGAATTAAGCAAGTCTATAGATGTCATAAATCACAACAGAATGAAGAAGAAAAGCCACATGATCATCTCAGTGTATGCAGAGAAAGTATTTGATAAGATTCTATATTCCATCTTGATTCAACAAAAGCAATACACAAAGTAATAGAAAACTTGTGCCTCAAAGTGATAAGGTTAAATATGACAAACCAACAGCCAATACCATACTGAATGGGAAAATCTGAAAGTATTTGCCCTCAGATCTGGAAAAAGACAAGGATTTCCACTTTCCCCACTCTTATTCAATAAACAAATGGAAGAATTGACAAGAGTAATTAGGGAGGAGAAAGAAAGGGAACCAAATGTGGAACAGTGGAAGTTTGCAGATGACATGATGTTTTTCAAAAACCTAAGCTCTCCACCAGAAATCTGTTAGAACTGATAAACCAATTCAGTAAATTTGCCAGGTTATAAAATAAACATGCAAAACAGTAGGTTTTGTACACTAATGGTGAACTCAGTGAAGCAAAATCAAGAACTCCATTCACAATAACCAGAAAAATAAAATACTTTGCAATAAATTTACCAAAGAAATGAATGATTTTTAAAATGGAAATTGTGAAACATTGATGAAATAAATCATCAAGGATACACAAATTAAAGGAAACATATTTATTGTCTATGGTTCAGAAGAATTAATATTAAGATATCTATACTAACTGCAATCTCCAAATTCAATACAATGCTTATCAAAATACCAATGACACTCTACAGAATTAGAAAGAAAATCCTAAAATTATATGTAATTCCAAAGACTCATAATAACCAATGCAATCCTAAGGAAAAAATAATCAAGCTGGGATATCACAATACTTGACATCCAAGCATCTGCTGTGTATTACTATGCAGAGCTATAGTAATTAAAATAGCATGCTAATGACTTAAAAACCACTCATAGATCAATGGAACTGAATGGAGAGCCCAGAAACCAATCCTTTTACATACAACCAAGTGATTTTTCACAAAAGGTCTCACCACATACTTCGGCGTATGAATTAAATCTTCAACAAGTGGTGCTGGCAAATTTGGATTTGTGTATGTAGCAGGATTAATGTAGGGCTCTTACTTTTCACCATATACAAAGATCAACTTAAGATGGGTCAGATACTTAAATTTAAGACCTGGGGCTATGAGGTTGCTAGAAGAAAGCCTAGAGGAAACAGTCCAATCATTGGTGTAAGGGATAGCTTCTTGGACAATACTCCTAAAGCAAGGATACAAAAGCAAAACTTAACAAATGGGATTATGTAAAACACAGAATCTTCACAGCAAAGGAAATGATCAGTAGAGTGTAGGGGGACATCCAATAGAATGGGAAAAATATTTTTGAGTTACTTAGTGACACATGATTAATATCCAGAGCGTATCTGTTACTTTGAAATCAACAGAGCATCCATTCCTGTTAAGGGGCAAAGGAACTAAATAAACAGTTCTCAAAAGAAGAAATATAAATGGCCAACAAATATAAGAGAAAATGCTCAACATCACTACCCACAAGGGAAATGCAAATCAGATGCACAATGAGATATTATCTCATCTCTGCCATAATGCTGAAATCCAAAAGACTGTAACAAGTGCTGGTGAGGGTGTGGAGAAAGTGAAACACTTGTACATTGACTTAAATTAGTGTGGTCATAGTGGAAAACAGTCTGAGGATTTCTTAAAATAACTAGAAACAGACTTGCCATATGATCCAGCAATCTCACTTCTTGGTATATACCACAGAAACATGAACACCACCATGTTTATAGCACCCATGTCCCAGTATCTGAGATAAGGAATCAGTAAAGGTGTGCATCATCAGTTGAATGTATAAAGAAAATATGTTATCCCATACCATATAGGAGTGCCTGAATGTGAGTTCTGGCATTTCTGTTGATTCAAGCTTCCTGCTAATGCATTTCTGGGAGGTAGATGGTTGTTCTTAAAGTACTTCTATTCCTGCTATCCATGTGGCAAGATTGTGTTCTTGATTCCTGGCTTCTGCCTGACCCAGTCCTGGCTGTTATAGGCATTTGAGGAATAAATCAGTGCATAGGAGATTTCCATTTCTCCTTTGCTCTGCTTCAGCCCATGCACTCACCTTTCTTGGCCTTTCAATTGAAACAAATATATTAAAACATTTTAAGTTACAAACCATAATGTAGACATCAAAAACAAAAATCAAGTATTAACCCATAATATATGTGGTCTCTTAAAGCAAAAATAATTTTGAGATAGTTTCCTTAGCTGTAAAATATCCCAAAGGGTGGTTATTCTTCAGATGTTAGACTCATTTGACCTGCCACTGAGAAGGAAAATGAAGGCTCGGGAAGTGATTCATATGTGACAGCAACAATGAATTGCCAAGATAAAAGTCAAATGTACTTCTCCTAAGCCCATTTCATTTTCACCACTCTGCTCCACCTCTTTCAAGTATAGTGTTATCCTAGGAACGCAATTCAAATATTTGCCGAGATGAGCAGGACAGTAGGCATACTAAGAATCTCAACAATAAGGACTGCTGGAACTCAGAAATGTTCATCAGTCTAACACCTTGCAAAGTTCAAGAAAGTCTATGTAAAGAAATGAAAAGGAGGCCGGTGCCGCAGCTCACTAAGCTAATTCTCCACCTGCGGTGCCGGTACTCCGGGTTCTAGTCCTGGTTGGGGCACTGGATTCTGTCCCAGTTGCTCCTCTTCCAGTCCAGCTCTCTGCTGTGGCCCAGGAAGGCAACGGAGGATGGCCCAAGTGCTTGGGCGCCTGTACCTGCATGGGAGACCAGGAGGAAGCACCTGGCTCCTGGCTTTGAACGGCGCAGCGTGCTGGCTGTAGCAGCCATTTAGGGGGTGAACCAACGGAAGGAAGACCTTTCTCTTTGTCTGTCTCTCTCACTGTCTAGCTCTGCCTGTGGGAAAAAAAAAAAGAAAAAGAAATTAAAATTGGTCAGGATTGGAACACATGTTGAGACGCTGCTCAGGTTGCCTGTACTCTACATTGAAGACTCTAATTCCAGTCCAGCTACTCCATATTTACAATTCAATTTCTGCTAATGTGCACACTGGGAAGCAGAAAATTATAGCCAAGTGCTTGTGTTCCTGTCACAAATGATGAAGTTGTTGCCTAGCCTGACCCAGGATGGGCTGCTGTGCACATCTGGGGAGTAAATCATCTGATGAAGATCCCTCCATGTGTGTTTCCCTCTCTGTCATTCTGCCTTTCAAATAAATAAATCCTTTATAAACGTTCTGATGCAAAGAAAATGTAATTTTATGTGCAACAATACTATTTAGCTATAAAATGAATGAAATTTACCATTTGCATCAAAATGGATGAAAGTGGAGGTCATCATGTGGAGTGGCATAAGCCAGATACCAAAAGACAAATGCCACTCATTCTCCCTATATTATATGGGAGAGCTAAAATTTAAAAAGAAGTGAAAGATGAAATACTTCTATCAGTATTGCTGTAAATATAGTTCTGTGAATCTTTACTCTTTTCTGAAAACAATGGTTAGGATGTTATACTACTATAGTTTTAATAATCTAAGATAACATTATTTTTTTAAACTTTTATTTAATAAATATAAATTTTGAAAATACAACTTTTGGATTATAGCAGCTTTCCCCCTCATAACCTCCCTCCAACCCGCAACCCTCCCCTCTCCTACTCCCTCTCCCATTCCATTCACATCAAGATTAATTTTCAATTATCTTTATATAAAGAAGATCAATTTAGCATATATTAAATAAAGATTTCAATAGTTTGCACCCACACAGAAACATAAAGTGAACAATACTGTTTGAGTACGAGTTATAGCATTAATTCACACTGAATGACACTAACGACAGAGATCCTACATGAGGAGTAAGTGCACAGTGACTCCTGTTGTTGACTTAACAAATTGACACTCTAGTTTATGGTGTCAATAATCACCCTAGGCTCGTGTCATGAGTTGCCAAGGCTATGGAAGCCTTTTGAATTCGCCGGCTCTGATCTTATTTAGACAAGGTCATAGTCAAAGTGGAAGTTCTCTCCTCCCTTCAGAGAAAGGTACCTCCTTCTTTGATGGCCCATTCTTTCCACTGGGATCTCACTTGCAGAGATCTTTCATTTAGGGTTTTTTTTGTTTGTTTGTTTGTTTGTTTTTGCTAGAATGTCTTGGCTTTTCATGCCTAAAATACTCTCATGGGCTCTTCAGCCAGATCTGAATGCCTTAAGACTGATTCTGAGGCCAGAGTGCTGTTTAGGACATCTGCCATTCTATGAGTCTGCTGTGTATCCTGCTTCCCATGTTGGATCATTCTCTCCCTTTTAAATTCTATCAGTTAGTATTAGCAGACACTCGTCTTGTTTACATGATCCCTTTGACTCTTAGACCTATCTTTATGATCGATTGTGAACTGAACTTGATTACTTTGACTAGTAAGATGGCATTGGTACATGCCACCTTGATGGGGTTGTATTGGAATCCCCTGGCACATTTCTAACTTTACCATTTGCGCCAAGTCAGCTTGAGCATGCCTCAAATTGTACATCTTCTCCCTCTCTTATTCCCACTTTTATATTTAACAGAGATCACTTTTCAGTTAAATTTAAACACCTAAGAATAACTGTGTGTTAATTAAAGAGTTCAACCAATAGTATTAAGTAGAAGAACAAAAAAAATACTAAAAGGGATAAAGTATTAAGCTGTACATCAACAGTCAGGACAAGGGCTGATCAAGTCTTTTTGGTGCTCGATTAGTTACATTAGATTTTACTGTATATTGATGAAATGGCCATCTTTTCATTTGATTCTATTTATAATCCATGCTTATATTCCTGCTAAACTAGAGTCTTTTTACTTCTTTAAATCGTTATATGGTGGTGCATTAAACCGTTTACTCTAATGTTAATCTACATTATGTTATCTCAAAAACTATGAGAGCAAGGAAGCAGGAGGGAAGGTATGAGGGAGAAGGAAGGGGGAGGAAATTATTATTATGTTTTTACAATTTTAACTATGAATTATATTGAGTAGGCCAAAAAATAAAATCTAAGGGGAAAAAAAAGTAATGTGATGAAACCCTGCAAGATTAATTACACTCCCTGATGTTTCAAAATGAAAATGCAGGAAATGAAGACAAAATTCAGAATACTGAACCCAAAGAAAGTTGAAAAGGTAGCTTGTCTTCAAAAGAGTGACAGAAAGAGACTGACTTCAACAAAAGCAAGAAAGTCAAAAGAACACAACTGTGCCTTAAAAATGTTACAGGAAATAAATGACAACCTGGATTTTAATATGCTAAGTATTATTTGGTAATAAAGGCAATATAAGGTTTTTCAACAAAAACAGAGAGATATTGTCACCAAAAGACTTGCAGTATATTTGTCAAGGCTATTTTTCAATGAGAAGTAAAATAATTCTTGAAGCATAGTCAGAAATGTTGGAAGGAATAAATAGCAAAAATGAATAGAGGACATACGTTAATGTAGATAAACCTGTATTTATGCTTAAAAGATATGCAATTGTGGAAAGCCTAGACACTCTGGCAAAAAAAAAAAAAAACAATTAAATGAAAGATCTCTGCAAGTGAGATCCCAGTGGAAAGAATGGGCCATCAAAGAAGGAGGTACCTTTCTCTGAAGGGAGGAGAGAACTTCCACTTTGACTATGACCTTGTCTAAATAAGATCAGAGCCGGCGAATTCAAAAGGCTTCCATAGCCTTGGCAACTCATGACACGAGCCTAGGGTGATTATTGACACCATAAACTAGAGTGTCAATTTGTTAAGTCAACAACAGGAGTCACTGTGCACTTACTCCTCATGTAGGATCTCTGTCGTTAAAGTGTCATTCAATGTGAATTAATGCTATAACTCGTACTCAAACAGTATTGTTCACTTTATGTTTCTGTGTGGGTGCAAACTATTGAAATCTTTACTTAATATATGCTAAATTGATCTTCTTTATATAAAGATAATTGAAAATGAATCTTGATGTGAATGGAATGGGAGAGGGAGCGGGAGAGGGGGAGGGATATACGTTATGGGGGGGAAGCTATTGTAATCCATAAGTTGTACTTTGGAAATTTATATTTATTACATAAAAGTTAAAAAAAAAGATATGCAATTAAAGCGCCCATCAGGAATTGCATGTAGATTGTAAAGATGAAAGTAGAGAAAGTGACCTGTGTTTCTTGCATTATTTAGGTTAAGGGTAAAGATACTGATTAACCTAAGGTGCATGCTTTTTTAAAAAGATTGATTTTTTTTTTGGACAGGCAGAGTCAGACAGTGAGAGAGAGTGACAGAGAGAAAGGTCTTCCTTCTCTTGGTTCACCCTCCTGTCACGGCTGGCACATCATGCTGATCCAAAGCCAGGAGCCAGGTACTTCCTCCTGGTCTCCCATGTGGGTGCAGGGCCCAAGCAGTTGGGCCATCCTCCTCTGCACTCCCTGGCCACAGCAGAGAGTCGGACTGGAAGAGGAGCAACTGGGACAGAATCTGGTGCCTCAACCGGGGCTAGAACCCGGGGTGCCGGTGCCGCAGGCAGAGTATTAGCCTAGTGAGCTGTGGCGCCGACCTAGAAGATTGATTTCTGTAAATTGATGAGTGTGTTCAATTTCTGAAGAAATAAATAAAACAATAGAGTCTTATCCAAATTAGTAGAGAAAAATGAGAGAGGAAGCCAATATGAGATAATGAACAAAGATCAAATTAGGTGGCTTGGTTAAACCCAAAATAATATGCAGGATTTCAACTCAAATATATTTGAGATTATATGTGGGTGGTTTAAATGTTTTACAGAGATTGTCATTCCAAACAAAAGAAATACCGATATTTTGTTTTTTAAAAGAGAGATCTATAGGGTTTGGCGTCGTGGTGAACTAGGTTAATCCTCTGCCTGCAGCACATATGGGCACCAGTACTAGTCCTGGTTGCTCCTTTTCCAGTCCAGCTCTCTGCTGTGGCCTGGGAAAGCAGTGGAGGATGGCCCAGGTGCTTGGGCCCCGACCCCTGCATGGGAGACCAGGAAAAAGCACCTGGCTCCTGGCTTTGGATCGGTGCAGCTCTGTCCGTTGCGGCCTTTTGGGGAGTGAACCAATGGAAGGAAGACCTTTTCTCTGTTTCTTTCTCTCACTGTCTGTTATTCTACCTGTCAAATAAATAAATATTTAAAAAAAGAGATATATAAAACAAAATTTAGCATGAACGATGGTAAAGAATAAAAACACTAGCCCAAAAATCTCGTGCAGTCATGTGATACTGAATGATTTTTTTTTTTGGTAATATAGAAATCAGAGACAAAGGAGATGCTTAAATAATGAAAATTCATTTTACCAAGATAATTAACAACTTTAACCTGTACTGTAAAATGAAAGAACTACAAGAAGAAATGAAGTCGTCCACAACTACATTGGGAAATTTCACAACAAAATCACTCTTGTCTTAGTATTCATTGTCAAAATGAGCAGACAAAACAATCTATAAGGATCTACAATATTTGTAGCACACAATTTATAATCTTAATTTGATGCATACAACATCCAGCAATTACACAAATTACTTTTTTTTAAGCTCTAACTGTCCCCTTTATTGTTGAGAGGGAGAGGGAAAGTGCAAAGAAGTGTTAGGGACCCCGATATTTTAGCTGTCATCCACTACTTTCCAAGGTGTCCATTAGCAGGACGCTGGAACTGAGCTGGAAATTCAACCCAGGCACTCTGATAGAAGATGCAGGCATTGTAAGGGGCAATGTAATGACTATGTCAAATGATTCCCCTGTCCCTTTCTTTTTTTCCTCCTATGTGTACTTACATTCTGTAATATTGCTGTGTTTGATGGTGTCCAAGTGTCTCGTGGGCTCTGTGCATTTTCCAAAAGTGTGCTCCTCACACAACCAGTTAGGAATACTTAATTCCAGTGTTCTACACACAGGATGGTGACTGTAGTTTACAGGAGTTGAATATGTTTTATAAAGTACCAGAAGAGAGAAGTTCCTAGACTCCAAAGACATGCTTAAGGAAATAGAAATGCTAATTATTCTGATTTGAGCATTGCACATGCATACATATGTCAAATTATCACACTGTACCTCCTAGTAATCTATAATTATCTGTTCATTAAAACTGCAGAAACCCTGATTGACTTGTTTTGACATTTGCTGTTTTTCTTCTGTGGTCTCAAGTCTGTTAAACATCTCTAGCAATTTTTAATTTTTATTATTATACTTTTCAGCAGCACAGTTTCCTTTTTAAATTTTGTTGTATTTTTTTTGCTATTCTCTATTTGGTAAGACATCATTATTCTGGCTTCCATTAGCTCTTTGTTCATGTTTTCTAATTTCTAAATTCCATGAGCATATTTAGAACAGTTATTTTACAGTTGTTGTCTGCTAAGTCCAATGTCAGACTTCTTTATCCAGGAAAAAATGAGCCATAGTTATTTCTTTCCATCCTTTAATTTTTTGTTGTTGAAATGACATTTTTAATATTTTGAAGGTGCTAATGCTCGAAGTTGAATGCTGCTCCCTTCCTACCCTTCCCAGTATTGTTCTTGATTGTAGTTGTCTCATTTATGTAGATTTTTATAAATGATTATTTTCTAAAGAATACAAATCTGAAAGATCATTAACCCAGACCTAGTGCAATTTATCCTTGATGTGCAGGGATGGTTCAACGTATGCAAATCAATAAATGTGATACTTCACACACATGAAAAAATTGAAGAATAAAAACCATATGAGGGGCCAACGCTGTGGCTCACCTGGTTAATCCTCCGCCTGTGGCGCTGGCATCCCATATGGGTGCTGGGTTCTGTCCTGGTTTCTCCTCTTCCAGTCCAGCTCTCTGCTGTGGCCCAGGAAGGCAGTGGAGGATGGCCCAAGTGCTTGGGCCCTGCACCCACATGGGAGACCAAAAGGAAGCACCTGGCTCCTGGCTTGGGATCAGCGCAGCGCTGGCTGAAGCGGCCATTTGGGGAGTGAACCAAGGGAAGGAAGACCTTTCTCTCTGTCTCTCTGTCTCACTGTCTAACTCGTTCTGTCAAATAAATAAATAAAAAATAAACCGTATGATAATTTCAATAGATGCATAGAAGATATTTGATAAAGCATCCTTTAATTATAAAAGTCTTAAGTAAATTGAGTATAGAAGTAACATTCCTCAAAACAATCAAGGCAATATGTGACAAACCCGCAGCCAGCATCATGTTGAGTGGGAAAAGGTGGAAGCATTTCCATTAACATCTGGAACCAGACAAGGATGCCCACTTTGACCAGTGCTATTCAATATAATCCTGAAAGTTTTTGCCAGAGCCATTAGACAAGAAAAATAAATAGAAATTGGAAATGAGGAATCAAATTATCCTTGTTTGCTTCTCACCTGATTCTATAGATATTGGGTGAACAAAAGGCTCCACTAAGCAATCTTGATGTGAATGGAAGTGGAGAGGGAGTGGGAAAGGGGAGGGTTGCCGGTGGGAGGGATGGTATGGGGGGGAAGCCATTGTAATCCATAAGCTGTACTTTGGAAATTTATATTCATTAAATAAAAGTTTAAAAAAAAGAATTTGATAAAGTTACAGGATAGAAAATCAACACTCAGAAATCAATAGCTTTTCTATACACAGACAATGACATAGTTGGGAAAGAACTTGTAAGTTCAATCCCATTCAAGATAGCTAGAAAAAAGTCTTGGAATAAATGTAACCAAGGGAGTGAAAGATGTCTACTAGGAAAATTACAAAACGTTAAAGATTTAAAGGAAAACACAAAATAATGGAAAATTCTTTATGTTGTGGATTGGAAGAATATCATCAAAATATCCATACTAGAAAAGCAATTTACAGATGCAATGTTACCTCAATTAGAATACCAAAATTCTTCTGTGATCTAGAAAAAATAATGGTAAAACTCACGTGGAAACCCTATACCCTGAATAGCTAAAGCAATGTTCAACAAAAGCAAAGCCAGAGACATGATACCAAATTTCAGGACATACTATTACATGGAAGTTATTGTGGGGAGCAACTCGGACTAGACTAAGTTACTGGAATTAAGACTTAATCTATGCATCTGCTCTCCCACAATATGGCGCTGGGAGAGGAGTAAACAACTTCTACACAGCTGCCTCCAGTTCGACCAATAACCTGCGGGAGCTGATCCTGCTCCTGATTGGAGGAGAGCAGCGTACTCGGCGTGTGGGTAGCAGAGTTGGAATTGGTGGAAGAGGACTATAAAGGAGGAGAGAGACAACATGCACCAGGAACATCTAAGGGGAACATCCAGATAACATCTGAGCAGCCCCCGAGAGAGCCAGCCGGCAGTGTGCCGCTCCCCCGCAGAAGTGGGGAAAGTGGCAGGGGGAGCCGCCCTTCCACGGAGGTGGAAGGGTCAGCAGCCAACCCGGGAAGGACCAGCAGCAAACCCGGGAAGGGCCGAGCAGACAAAAAAACAGCGCAGGGTCCTGTGTCGTTCCTCCACGAAGAGGGGGAGCGACAAGTTATATTGAATAAAGCCTAGTACTGGCATAAATATAGACATGTACACAAATGGAACAGAATAGAATCCCCAGAAACCAGTCCCTGCATCTACACCCAACTAATTTTTGACAAAGTGCTATAATCAATCACTGGAGAAGTGACATTCTCTTCAACAAATGGTGCTGGGTAAACTGGATCTGTGTGAGCAGAAATATGAAAGAAGACCCCTACTTTACATGTTATATAAAAATCAACTCAAAATGGACTGAGGTTCTAAATCTGTGACCTGATACCATCAAATTTCTAGAGGAAAATAATGGGGAAACTGTATAAGATATTAACATAGGCAAAGACTTCTTGGAAAAAAAAAAACAGAAGCACAGACAATAAAAGCAAAAATAGACAAATGAGATTACATCAAGCTAAGAGGCTCTGCATTGCATAGAAAGCTTTTATTTAATAAATATAAATTTCATAAGTACAACTTCTAGATTATAGTGGCTCTTCCCCCCCTATCTACCCTCCTGCCCCTAAACTGTCCCACCTCTCTCATCTCATTCTTCATTAAGATTCATTTTAATCATCTTTATATGCAGAAGATCAACTCTAAGTAAAGATTTCAACAGTTTGCACCCACACAGACAAAGTACTGTTTGAAGACTAGTTTTACTGTTAATTCTCACACTACAACACATGGGGAGCAAGTGCGCAGTAACTCCTGTTGTTGATTTAAGAATTGACACTCAGCCGGCATCGCAGCTCACTAGGCTAATCCTCCACCTTGCGGCGCCGGCACACCGGGTTCTAATCCCGGTCGGGGCGCGGATTCTGTCCCGGTTGCCCCTCTTCCAGGCCAGCTCCCTGCTGTGGCCAGGGAGTGCAGTGGAGGATGGCCCAAGTGCTTGGGCCCTGCACCCACATGGGAGACCAGGAGAAGCACCTGGCTCCTGCCATCGGATCAGTGTCGTGCACCAGCCGCAGCTCGGCGGCCGCAGCAGCCATTGGAGGGTGAACCAACGGCAGAGGAAGACATTTCTCTCTCTCTCTCTCTCTCACTGTCCACTCTGCCTGTCAAAAAAAAAAAAATTGACACTCTTATTTATGATGTCAGTGATCACCCGAGGCTCTTGTCATGAGCTGCCAAGCCTATGGAAGCCTCTTGAGTCCACGAACTCTGACATTATTTAGACAGGGCCATAATCAAAGTGAAAGTTTTCTCCTCCCTTCAGAGAAAGGTACCTCCTTCTTTGATGGCCCATTCTTTCCACTGGGATCTCATAGAGATCTTTCATGGTGGTCATTTTTTGCCACAGTGTCTTGGCTTTTCATGCCTTAAATGCATTTAGGGGCTTTTTAGCCAGAGTGCTGTTTAGGGCATTTGTCATTCTATGAGTCTGCTGTGTGGTCTGCTGCCCATGTTGGATCATTCTCTTCCTTTTAATTCTATTTACTAGCAGATTCTTGCTTTTATTTATGTGATCCCTTTGACACTTAATCCTATCTTTATTATCAGTTATGAACTTAAACTGATCACTTTAACTAGTAAGATGGCATTGGTACCTCCAAATAGGAATTTGGAGCCTATGGCAAGTTTTTAGCTTTACCCTTAGGGCTAAGTCCAAGGGAATGCGTGTCAAACTGTACCTCTCCTCCCTCTCTTATTCCCACATTATTTTTAACAGATCAATTTTCAATTGGATTTAACCACCTAAGAATAATTCTGAGTTAAGTAAAGCGTTCAACCAATGGTATTAAGTAGAAAAAGAAAATACTAAAAAGAATAAAATAGTAAGTTGTTCCTTGACAGTCAGGACAAGGGCTGATCAAGTCATTTCTTCTCAAAGTGTCAGTTTCACTTTTACAGATTTCCTTTTAGGTACTCGGTTAGTTGTCACAGATCAGGGAGAAAAATATTTGTCCCTTTGGGGCGTGATGTTTTCAAGAATCTTCCATTTGTTTCAAATGGATGGATTTCATTATTTTTTTTTACCGCTATGTAGTGTTCCATAGAGTACATATCCCATAATTTCTTTATCCAGTCCTCCACTGACAGGCATTTAGGTTGATTCCATGTCTTAGCTATTGTGAACTGAATTGCAGTAAACATCGAGGTGCAGATAGCTCTTTTATTTGTATCCCTTTGATTTCTTTCTTTCTTTTTTTCCTAATGGCTCTGGCTAAAACTTTCAGGGCTATATTGAATAGCAATGATGAGAGCAGACATCCCTGTCTAGTACCAGATCTCAGCAGAAATGCTTCCCACTTTTCCCCATTCAATATGATGCTGGCTGCAGGTTTGTCAAAAATTATTTTGATTGTGTTGAGAATTGTTCCTTGTATACACAATTTTCTTTGAGTTTTCATAATGAAAGGGTGTTGTATTTTATCAAATGCTTTCTCTGCATCTTTTGAAATAACCACATGGTATTTGTTCAGCACTTGGTTAATCTGGTGTATCACATTGATTCATTTGTGAATGTTGAACCATCACTGCATACCAGGGATAAATCCCACTGTGTCTTCATGGCTCAATTTAGGTATGTTGTATGTGCCCAGGAATCTATCCATTTTTGCCTGATTTCCCAGTTTGTTGGCATGGAACTCTTTGTAGTAATTTCTGATGACTCTTTTTATTTCTGTGGTATCTATTGTTATATTTCCTTTTTCATCTCAAATTTTATTGAATTGGGTCTTCTCTCTCCCTTTTTTGGTGAATTAGGCCAATGATGTGTCAGTGCTATTAATGTTTTCAAAAAGCCAGCTCTTCATTTTACTGATCTTTTGTATTTTTGGGGGGGGCATTCAATTTTATTGATTTCTTCTGTAACTTTAATTATTTCTCTTCTACTAATTTTGGGTTTGTTCTGCTGTTGTTTTTCTAGATCCTTGTGATGCATTTATTTGGTTCCTTTCCAATTTCTCGATGTAAGAACCTATTGCTATAAAGTTTCTTCTTAATACTGCTTTTGCTGTATCCCATAAGTTTTGATGTGTTGTGTTGTCATCTTCATTTGCTTCCAGAAAGTTTTTGATTTCTCTTTTTATTTCTTCTATGACCCACTGTTCATTCAGGAGCATGTTTTTCAATCTCCATGTGTTTTCATATGCTCTAGGGATTCCTGAGTTGCTGATTTCCAGTTTCATTCCATTGTGGTATGAGAAAATTCATTGTATGATTTCATTTTTTTTTTTGAATTTGCTGGGACTTGCTTTATGGCCTAGTATATGGTCTATCCTGGAGAAAGTTCCATGCACTGCTGGGAAGAATGTGTGTTCTGCAACGGTAGGATGAAAAGTTCTCTAGATATCTGTTATCTCCATTTGGTCTATAGTGTCAATTAAATCTGCTGTTTCCTTGTTGACTTTCTGTCTGGTTTATCTCTCCATTGCTGACAATGGAGTATTGAAGTACCCAAATACTGTTGTATCAGAGTGTATATGTGCTGCTTGTCCCTCTTGCTCCATGTAACTGAAGCTAGTGTTGTTGCCTTTAAATACATTTTACAAACACCATCTCTAGTCCACTCCATCCCTGTGAAAATTCCAAGGGGGAGCAAACAAAGGGAAGCCCTTGGGCCATCCTTTAAGGAGTCAGTGGACAACTCAAAACACACATCTGTAATTCTTTGAGAACAAATTTGGTTTCACCATCTCTGGCACCAACAAGCACCACTGAGATGACTATGGGAGGTTGGAGGGTACATGGATGAGTTCAAGCACCGCAATATTCTAAGAGAATTCACCAACTTCATTTTCCCTAAAGCATTGTACTATTTGCTTGTTCTTAACCCCTGGGGGAATAGAGATGAATGGGTAATTTATTTCTTATATTGTGGATTGGCCAAATGTGTACAAGCAGGGTTGTTGGCAGCAGGGAATGTGATTAAGACTACAAATTAGCACAACAGCACTTTCTCTGCCTTTATTGACTCAATTTACAAATTCAAGTCTAGTCCAGACTAAGAGCAAGGAGAAACAGACAGCTCTCAACGTGATGCACTGTAAAGTTGTACTGCAAATGACGTCCTGGATACTGGAAGGAGTAAAAAAAAAAAAGTAACCATTTTTTAAAAAATTTTTGCCACTTAATTTATAAAGTAGTTTAATCAATTTCTGTGTACAAATGAAAAGAATGCTTATAGATACTTGGGTTTTGTGTTCACAAATTGTAAGCTGCAGATCTATTGAGTAATATATTATGACTTCATAACCAATATTCTTATTATAACCCATTGCTCCAAAGTTTAAAGCATATATAGGTATTAATTATAAAAAACAAATACCAGTCTTGTAAATGCTATGTTAACAGCTTGATAGAGAGTTCAGAATTCACAAATTATCAAATATTTCAAGTTTTATTTGATGCTATTTTTTTCTAGCCAGAACCACCTGTTCCAGATATATTTCCTCTTTACCTAGAAATGTACATTGTGGTGGACAAAGCTTTGGTATGTGTTTGCTTTTGTTTTACTTTTAAGTACTCAGTGCAAATGTATGATTCTATATAGCTTTAGAGCAACTATAAGATTCTGATATTTTGGCCGGTGCTGCAGCTCACTAGGCTAATCCTCTGCCTGCGGTGCCGGCACCCCGGGGTTCTAGTCCTGGTCAGGGCACCAGATTCTGTCCCGGTTGCTCCTCTTTCAGTCCAGCTCTCTGCTGTGGCCCGGGAGTGCAGAGGAGGATGGCCGAAGTGCTTGGGCCCTGCATCCGCATGGGAGGCCAGGAGAAGCACCTGGCTCCTGGCTTCGGATTGGCGTGGTGCGCCGGCATTAGCGTGCCACCGGAGCGGCCACTGGGGGTGAACCAATGGAAAAGGAAGATCTCTCTCTCTCTCTCTCTCTCTCTCTCTCTCTCTCTCTCCCCTTCTCCCCCTCTCCCCACTCTGCCTGTCAAAAAAAAAAAAAAAGATTCTGATATTTTTACTTGCTGATTATAGAAAGAATAGTGTGAAACAGGACTAGCTGAAAAGCCTGATGGTCAGAATTACACTAGGGAAATAAAATGTTTCATTTCAAATCTCTGTAACAACCCTGCAGGACAAAATGATTTTTTTTTCTGACTCATCTCATTTGTTTTAAAGATTTATTGATTCATTTGAAAGACAGTTACAAAGAGAGAGAGGGAGAGGCAGAGATCTCTCATCTGATGGTTCTTTCCCCAAATGGCTGCAATGGCCAAGGCTGGACCAGCGCAAATTCAGGAGCCAGGCACCTCTTCTGGGTCTTCTACATGGGTGGCCAGAGCCCAGGAACTTGGGCAATCTTCCACTGCTTTCCCCAGGTGCATCAGCACGGAGTTGGATCAGAGTTGAGGCAGAGGGGACTTGAACAGGTGCCCGTATAGGATGCCAGCACTACAGACCATGGCTTAATCCACTGTGCACTGCGCCGGCCCCAACCCTTCACATATTTAAGACTTCTTCTGATCTCATTCATATTCTTTTTAAATAATGCTGTTTGGTTACAATGAAATTCTTTAAGCTGTTAAGTTGTAATGTGGGGAAGTCATGAAGAGCAAGTAGTCGGTATTTTAAGGAATGTTTCCCCACATGAAATATTTATTAGGAAAAAATATAACTATATATGAGAACTGATTGTAATAATATGTGCAGAATTTTGTAGCATTTTTTGTATTACACCTGTTTCAGAGTATTGTTTTCCTGATTTAGAAACCACTAGATCTTTGATACCCATAAACAGTTTGAGGGCCTCTAAATGATTGAGGATATTTGGGTTGAAAACTTAGCTTGTAATCAACCAGATGTCGCTTTCTCTTCTATAATATTTCATATTATATGGATAAAATATATTTTCACCGTTTGTTCTGATGATGAACGTTTGATTGTGATACCTCCTCTGGAAGATCATAGAGATTATCAATAGGACTCATTATCAATTCCTTCCTAAAGGTTGTAGATCTTGTCAGGAATCCAGAGTTAAAATCAGTGGAGGAATTTGGAGATAGATACTGATATACTTGAAGATTTAGAAAAAAATGATAAAAGGACAATTTAAGAAAAAATGGAGACATTGAAATATTTAAGAAAAAATTGAGATACTTCAGTAAATATGACTAGGTTTGTAGGGACTATTTTGGATTAGGAGGTTTTTTATTTCAGGATTATGTTTTAAAAATTTGAGATTTCTTTTAAAAGCTTCTTAATTTCCTGGGTTGCAAGCTATATAATGATGTTTAAACATTATTTCTCTATTCTTATACTTATCTACATGTTATTTAATAACGCAAACATAGATCCAGCTATAAAATCTCGGTTACTAGGTATTGGTATTTAAGGAAGAAGCACACTGATATTTTCTTCAGTTCCTTAACAAAAATAAATCCACAATTTTGACCTAGTCAATTCAGCATATTGTGCTATAAATATAGAATTTAGCATTGGAAACATGCATAGAGACACACAAGTGTAACTTGAGCTACTCTAAAAGAATGCAAGTAAATGTTTTAGAATGTAGTTTGTCTTCTTCACATATGGTGAGGCTATCAGAGCAATAAAGAGAGACAGCAAGGTGGTAATGTGGTCAAGAGCCTTCATTGGGATTTCCCTTTAAGCAACGGGCAGGACAGCATAGGAGGGTTAGGATGATGGGCTAGTTTGAATAATTTCATTGGGCTCTGGAGTATAGGAGCTGTTCCTTGTCGTCTGATACCTGGCTCTGGGGTGATTAATGCAGGGTAAAAGTTGCCCTGAGTGTGAGAACGTGAAAAGAGGAAGTGATTGGATGAAGGCTTTGCATTAATTGGCTTGCGTATGAAAGGTGCACTTGAAGGTAAGTCATTTTCTATCTCTTAGAATTTGCTGTCCCTGAGAAGTGTGGTCAGCAAAACCCAAGATGTCAAAGCAAATATATACAGAAAAGAGAGGGATGGTCAGTACTGTGGCTCACATGATGAATACAGGAAATGAATAATGGGTGGAGAATGAGGCCAGGGATGACTGTGCAGAACTTTGCTTTTAAGTGTGAGAGAACGTTCTTTTCAGGAAACTGAAACATGGTTTAGTTTGTTTATTAACAGAGGGACATACAAATGGGTGAATTGAAGAATTAATATGCTATTTCGATTTTATCCTAAAGGCTATGGAGAATCATTGAAATTTTTAAAATAGGGGTGTGACTTATTTAGGTTTTAATTTTAGAATCATGATTTTGGTAATAGTATAGTGGCTGGATTGCTGGTGGGAAAATGGGAGAAGTAAGCATGTAAGATATTCCAGTAATCAAGGTAAAAACTTAAATGAGTGTTTTAAGACTCATAAATAAATAAAGGAACAATTTTAAAAGTTACTGATGAGATTCAAGCATCACATGTAGTGTTGTGTAGCTACCACCAAGATCATGATATTCAATAATGCCTTCACCACTTGTCTCTCTTATTTTATTCCTGTAAGGCACACCCAAAAGTGTCCCCCTACCTTGGCCTCATAGCCTTGGCAATCTGTAAGCTGTTTTCCTTTGTGATTTCATTGATATCTCATAAATAAATATTGCATATGCAGAGTATCTTTTGAATATTTGTTTTCCACTCAGTATAATTTTCTTGACATTTTTCCTAGTTGTTCATGTATCAACATTTCAGTTCTGTTTTAGTGTTTAGCAGTATTCTATGGTATGAATGCACTAGATTATTTAGTCATTTAATCACTAGAGGACGTTTAAGTTGTTTCCAGGTTTGGGTTATTATGACGAAAGCTATTATAGATGTTCGTATCCAGGTTTTGCATGTGTACAAATTTTCATTTCTGTGGGATAAATGCCCAAGAGTACAATGACTGGGTTACAGGGTAAGTTTGTTACTTGTTTTGAAAGTGTTTGCCAAGCTATTTTTCAGCGTAGTCATGCTAGTTAACACTCCCACAAGCAATATATGAGTGAACCAGTTTAATGTCTTATTATGAACTGTTGGAACCAAAAGCAAACTTCTGAGAATAGATATAGAATAAATCTCAAAAGCACAATGTAACAAATTGTTTTGAAATATGAAATTAATTCTGTTTTTCAGTATGAATACCTTGGCTCTGATAGCATGATAGTAACAAGTAAATTCATTGAGATTATTGGCCTTATAAATTCAGTAAGTATTTCCCTGTTTATATTAGACAAAATTTTTAGTTTGAAACGATAAATTGTATTAACTTGATGGAGTGTTTCTGAATAATTAAAACATCTATATGTAATGAGTATGGACTTCTAAAAATCCAATGAATTTTGGCATAAACAATATACATACTGCAAAAACTGTAATGTGAATGAGCAAAGTTGACATTTTCAGATTTGATTATGTTTGTAGCCCTTTCTATACTTTAGAAGAACAGTGGTTGTTTCTGCTTACTTTTTTTTGAATTGTTTTTTTAGTGGAGGGTTATTCTTGTGATTATGAAGTAAACTGAAAGTATATCATTGCACAAATTAAAAGGGAAATAAGAATGGATGAGGAGAGAGGGTGGAAGTGAGGCACCAAGGAAGCAAGGTCAGGTGGGAAAGAAATATCATTATGTTTTTAAACTGTAATAAATGAAACACAAGATGTGTTGCTTTTATAAGAATAAAAACTTAAAAAGATTAATTTTATATTTATTTGTCTCTCCTGTTATTAGATGTTCACCCAATTTAAAATTACTGTTATGCTGTCATCGTTGGAGTTATGGTCAGATGAAAATAAGATTTCTACAGTTGGTGAAGCAGAGGAATTATTGCAAATATTTTTAAAGTGGAAACAGTCTTATCTTAACTTAAGGCCTCATGATACTGCATATCTATTCATGTAAGCATAATATTTCAGTACTCTTAGATTAGGGAAAAAACAGATCAGTGATAATGAGATAATTATGTGGTTTTGTATATCAGCTTTTATATGTTTATTTATGCCTTGATTATAGTCTGTATATTACTCTTGCCACCTGCTGATTTTCTACTTATCAGGAAATATAAAAAATACTCACACTTATTTCTTTGCTTATCAACTTTGTACAAGGTGATTGAGATATCCAAAAGTTAAGCCTTCTTGGAACTCTTGTACATAGTATGTATCTGTGGTTTGAACTTGCAGGTTGTTAAGCCCAGAGCCTATACGCTTAACTCTACACAGAGATGGGACTTATTTTGCAACATTTGTGTTTCTATTATGAATTTTGATCAAGAATTTATAATGCAAGTTATAAGTATTTTGTTCTAATGGATTTTCTTCATTATTTTAAAATATTTTATAATTTCCAATTATAACTGTACATTTAAGCTTTTATTCATATTGAGTTTTTAGCAATAATAAGTAAATTCCTTTCAATAAATCTCTCACTTATGTATTTATCTTAGGTAAATATTGATGCTTATATAGAAAGCCATATGTTAATGGTTTTTTTCAGCTGGCATGTCAATTTTTCCTTTTCCATGTGTAAATTTGTTTCCATCACATCTCTTTGCTACTAGTAAATGCTATTGCACTTTTCAGCTTTTTTTAATGATTTATTTATTTCTTTGAAATGTAGAGTTACAGAGAAGCAGAGGCAGAGGCAGAGGCAGAGAGAGAGAGAGAGAGAGAGAGAGAGAGAGAGGTGTCTTCTATCTGCTTGTTCACTTCTGAGATGTCCGCAATGCCCAGAATTACACAGACTGAAGCCAGGAGCCAGGAGCTTCCTCTGGGTCTCCCACTTGGGTGCAGAGGCCCAAGGACTTGGGCCATCTTTTACTGCTACCCCAGGCCATAGCAGAGAGTTGGATTGGAAGTGGAGCAGCTGGGACTAGAATCAGTGCCCATATGGGATGCTGGCACTGCAGGTGGTGGCTTTACCAGCTGTGCCACAGTGCTGGCCCCACTCTTTTCATTTTTTTGCTAGTTTGATGGATATAAATCATTGTCATTGTCATTTAATTTGCTTTTTTTCTGATGACTAGTGGATCTGAGCACACTTCTGCTTGACTCTGCCTTTTGTAATTGACTCTGTCCATCTGTAATTGCTTTTTAATGTCTGTATTATTAATTTTTATGTATTTGGATAGGAGAGAGGGAAGGAGGGAGGAAAAAGTGAGAGAGAAAGAAATAGAAATATGAATCGTGCACTGATTCATTCCTGAATTGCCTGCAGTAGCTGGAACTGGCCCAGGTAAAGTCATTTCCACTGAGATCTGGTACCAGACAGGGATGCCCACTCTCACCACTGCTATTCAATATAGTTCTGGAAGTTTTAGCCAGATCCATTAGGCGAGAAAAAGAAATCAAAGGATACAAATTGAGAAAGAAGAAGTCAAACTATCCCTCTTTGCAGATGATATGATTCTTTATTTAGGGGATCCAAAGAACTCTACTAAGAGACTATTGGAACTCATAGAAGAGTTTGGCAAAGTGGCAGGACATAAAATCAGTGCACAAAAATCAACAGCCTTTGTATACGCAGGCAGTGCCATGGCTGAGAAAGAACTTCTAAGACCAATCCATTCACAATAGCTACAAAAACAAACAAATACCTTGGAATAAAATTAATCAAGTATGACAAAGAACTCTACAATGAGAATTATAAAATTTTAAAGAAAGAAATAGAAGAGGATACCAAAAACTGGAAAAATCTTCCATGCTCATGGATTGGAAGAATCAATATCATCAAAATGTCCATTCTCCCAAAAGAAATTTAGAGAGTCAATGCGATACCAATCAAAATACCAAAGACATTCTTCTCAGATCTGGAAAAAATGATGCTGAAATTTGTATGGAGGCACATGAGACCTCGAATAGCCAAAGCAATCTTGTACAACAAAAACAAAGCCGGAGGCATCACAAGACCAGCTTTCATGACATACTACAGGGCAGTTATAATCAAAACAACATGGTACTGGTACAGAAACAGATGGATAGACCAATGGAACAGAATAGAAACACCAGAAATCAATCCAAAATTCTACAGCCAACTTATATTTGATTAAGGATCCAAAACCAATCTGTGGAGCAAGGACAGTCTATTCAACAAATGGTGCTGGGAAAATTGGATTTCCACATGTAGAAGCATGATCCAAGACCCCTACCTTATACAAAAATCCACTCAACATGGATTAAAGATCTAAATCTACAACCCGACACCATTAAATTTTTAGAGAACATTGGAGAAATTCAATGTTCTTTGCACAGGCAAAGACTTCTTGGAAAAGACTGTAGAGGCACAGGTAATCAAAGCCAAAATTAGCAATTGGGATTCCATCAAATTGAGAAGTTTCTGTACTGCAAAAGATGCAGCCAGGAAGGTGCCAAGGCAACCAACAGAATGGGAAAAATATTTCCAAACTATGTGACAGATAAAGGATGAATAACCAGAATCTAGAGAGATCAAGAAACTCAACAACTAAACAAACAACCCACTTAAGAGATGGGCCAAGGACCTCAATGGACATTTTTCAAAAGAGGAAATCCAAATGGCCAACAGACACATGAAAAAATGTTCGGGATCACTAGCAATCAGGGAAATGCAAATCGAAACCACAATGAGGTTTCACCTCATCCCTGTTAGAATGGCTCACATACAGATATCTGCCAACAACAGATGCTGTCGAGATTTGGGAAAAAAGGGATAGTAACCCACTGTTGATGGGGATGCAAACTGGTAAAGCCGCTATGGAAGTCAGTCTGGAGATTCCTCAGAAACCTGAATATAACCCCATCATAAAACCCAGCCATCCCACTCCTTGGAATTTACCCAAAGGAAATTTAATTGGCAAACAAAAAAGCTGTCTACTCCTCTATGTTTCTTGCAGCTCAGTTCACAATAGCTAAGACCTGGAATCAACCTAAATGCCCATAACAGTAGACTGGATAAAGAAATTATGAGATATATACTCTATAGAATACTATACAGCAGTAAAAAAATTGAAATCCGTTCATTTGCAACAAAATGGAGGAATCTGGAAAACATCATGGTGAGTGAAATAAGCCAGTCCCAAAGGACAAATACCATATGTTCTCCCTGATCGGTGATAACTAACCAAGCACCAAAAGGAAACCTGTTGAGTGAAATGGACACTATGAGAAACAATGACTTGATCAGCCCTTGTCCTAGCTGTCGAGTAACAACTTAATACTTTATTCCTTTTAGTATTTTTTTAATTAATATAATTGGTTGAACTCTTTAATTAACACATGATTATTCTTAGGTGTTTAAATTTAACTGAAAAGTGATCCTTGTGGGAATAAGAGAGGGAGGAGATGTATATTTGCGACATGCTCAATCGGACTTGCCCCAAACGGTAGAGTTAAAAACGTGCCAAGGGATTCCAATTCAATCCCATCAGGGTGGCATGTACCAATGCCATCTCACTAGTCCAAGTGATCAGTTTCAGTTCACAACTGATCATAATGATAGGATTAAGAGTCAGAGAGATCACATAAACAAGACTAGTGTCTGCTAACACTAACTGATAGAATTAAAAAGGAGAGAGAATGATCCAACATGGGTTGGGATACACAGCTGACTCATAGAATGGCAGATGTCCTAAACAGCACTCTGGCCTCAGAATCAGCCCTTAAAGCATTTGGATCTGGCTGAAGAACCCATGAGAGTATTTTAGGCATGGAAAGCCAAGACACTCTGGCAAAAAAAAAAAAAAAAAAGCCACCCTAAATGAAAGATCTCTGTGGGTGAGATCCCAGTGGGTAGAATAGAACGGGCCATCAAAGAAGGAGGTACCTTTCTCTGAAGAGAGGAGAGAACTTCCACTTTGACTATGACTTTGTCTAAGTTCGGAGTTGGAAAACTCAAAAGGCTTCCATAGGCTTGGCAACTCATGACAAGAGCCTAGGGTGATTACTGATGTCATTTACAAGAGTTTCAATTGTTGAATGAAAAACAGGGTCACTGTGCACTTACTCCCCATGTAGGATCTGTCCTTAATGTGTTTTTCAATGTGAATTAATGCTATAAATAGTACTTAAACAGTATTGTTCACTTTGTTTTTCTGTGTGGGTGCAAGCTGTTGAAATCTTTACTTCATATATACTAAATTTATCTTCTGTATATAAACTTATTGAAAATGAATTTTGATGTGAATGGAATGGGAGAGGGTGTGGGAGATGGGAGGGTTGAGGGTGTGAGTAAGGTTATGTGGTGGTGGATGCCACTGTAATCCAAAAACTGTACTTTGGAGATTTATATTTATTAAATAAAAATTAAAAATGTTTTTTTAAAGAATACAAATTGGAAAAGATGAAGTCAAATAATTTCGATTTCAGACAACATGTTTTATATATAATGGAACCAAAAGACTCCACTGAGAGTCATGGAAGAGTTTAATTAAGTTGCAGGATATAAAGTTAACACTATAAATAAGTAGCCTCTATATACCCTGACAATTCCATGGCTGAAGAAGAACTTCTAAAACCAATCCCATTGACAATAGCTACAGAAATAACTAGATCCCCTGGAATACTTTTAAGGAGGTGGAAGATGTCTACAATGAAAGTTAAGAACGTTAAAGAAATAAATAGAAGACACCAAAAATAGAAAAATCTTCTATGTTTTGGATGAGGAGAATTAATATAATCAAAACATCCATATTACCAAAGGTAATTTACAGATCCAATTCTATTGCAATGACATTCTTCCCAAATCTAAAAAAAAAAAAAAAATTATATGGAAACACAGGAGACCCTGAATACCTAAAGCAATCTTATACAACAATTACAAAGCTATAGGCAGCACAATAACATATTTCAGGACATACTATAGGGCAGTTATATTCAAAACAGCCTGGTGCTAGCACAAAAAATAGATACATAGAGCAATGGAAAAGAAGAGGAATTCCAGAAATCAATGCATGTATCTGCAGCCAACAAATCTTAGACAAAGGAGCTAAAATCAATCATTGGAGAAAGGGCAGTCTCTCCAACAAATGGTGCTAGGAAAATTGGATCTCCATGTGCGGAAGTGTGAAACAAGCCCTAACCTTACACTTTATACAAAAATCAACTCAAAATGGATCCAGGATCTAAACCTACAACCTAATACATCAAGCTACTTGAGGAAAACATTGGGGAACCTTTGTAACAGACTGGCGTAGGCAAAGAGTTCCTTGAAATGACCCCAGAACCATAGGCAATCAAAGACAATTAGAAAAGTGGAATTTAATTCAAGCAGAGAAGCTTCCACATTGAAAAAAATTTGAGCAAAGTGAATGTGGAACCAACAAAATGAGAGAAAATATTTGCAAAATATGAAATATATATAATTGATATTCAGGAACTATAAGTAGCTCAAGTAATTCAACAACTGTCCAGTTAAGAAATTGGTAAATTATTTGAACAGGCATAATTTTTTCAAAAGAGGAAATTCAAGTGATCAACAAACACATGAATGAATGTTCCTGGGCACTAGCCATTAGAGAAATTCAAATGAAAACCACAATGAGGATTCAACTCACCTCAGTTAGAATGGCTCACATACAGAAATCAACAAACAGTAAATGCTGATGAGGATGCAAGGAAAAAGGTACCTTTAGCCACTGTTGGTGGGAAGGTGAAGTAGTACAGCCATTGTCAAATACAGTATGAAGACACCCCAGAAACCTGAAAATTGCACATGACCCAGCAATCCCACTCCTGGGAATTTACCCAAGTGGATCAAAATCAACATATGAAAGAGTTGTCTGTATCTCCCATTTTATTTCAACTCAATTCACAATATCTAAAATATGGAATCAACCCAGATGTCCATTAACTTAGTGCTGGATAAAGAAATTATGATATATATACACTGTGGAATACTACTCAGGCATATAAAAAGAATTAAATCTGTCTTTTGGAACAGAATAGATGCAACTGGAAACCATTATACCTAGTGAAATAAGGCAGTCCCCAAAAGAGAAATACCGTGTTTTACCAGTTTAGTTACCCTGAACTGTGGTAACCAATAGAGTTATGTAATGTATAGGAGTGTACATGTGTAGTGTAATGTATAGGAGTGTAATGTATAGGAATGTAATGTATACGAGTAAAATTGACATTTTGAGCTTTATAATTGTTTACAGCCCTGACCAGAGTTTTTTTTTTTTTTCTTACTATTTGTTGAATTCTAAACTTAGTGTAGGGCTAATGTTATGAATATAAAGTAAACAAAGTAGATTATTATAAAACTTGAGAGGGATTAGGAAAGGAAGGAGGACAAAGCTTGGGATTGTGAGCAGGAGGGAGGATATGGTGTGAAATATCACTGTGTTCTTAAATCTGTACACGTGAAATACATAAAATTTGTATACCTTAAATAAAATTTTCAAAGTAAAGGGGCTGGCGCTGTGGTATAGTGGGTAAAGCTGCCGCTTAGAGTGGTGGCATCCCATACGGGCACCTGTTTGAGTCCCGGTTGTCCTGGCTGCTCCACTTTTGATCTAGCTTTTTGCTATGGCCTGGGAAAGCATTAGACAATGGCCCAAGTCCTTGGGCCCCTGTACCCGTGTGGGAGACAAGAGGAGGCTCCTGGCTTCATATCAGCGCAACTCTGGCTTTTGTGGCCATCTTGGGGAGTGAACCAGTGAATGGAAGACCTCTCTCGCTCTCTCTCTGCCTCTCGTTCTTTCTCTGTGTAAACTCTGACTTTCAAATAAAAATCTTTAAAAGAAAAAAGTAAGAGTATTCAGCTGACAAATAAGTATTTCACGTCTTTGTCATGTCTAAGATTTCAAAATGAAATAAATATATAGGGTAATTACTAAATAGAACTAAGTAATATGCTCTATTCTACATATTATTTTGTTCGGAAAATCCTTAAAATATATTCTCTTAGGAAATTTTAAGGAATATATTCTCTTAGGAAATTTTAAGGATATAGTATATTCTTATTAACTTTTGTAAATATGTGGTACAATAGACTCCTTAACTATTTTTATAAAATAATAAATTTTTACTTTCTTAAAAAATAAAATAAGCCACATGACAAAATGAAACACACTAGATTATAAGTGTTTATATTTCTGTGGGTGGTACTGCTTTCAGAATACCTGTCATTCTAACAATTGATGAGAAAATCTTTATGAAAAAAGTAATGTGTTTCGCATATTGTTTTTATTTTATTTATAAAAAACATCGTCAAGAGCCATTGTCAAACTACCTACTATACCTGCATTTAGGAACACTAACTCCAAAACATAATCAGAAAATGGACAACTTCAATTCTCAACCCACAATTATTTTCCATGTCTTCTGAAACAAAACACACCTTTGAAAGGGTTTTCAGGATGCCCTTCACTTACCGTTTTTTGTATTTGCATCACATCAACAATATATTTTAATTTAATCCTCTTGGATTCTACTTTAAAGTTTCTTCCCCTGAGATGCAGTTTATTTATTTGAGATTCAAAGAGAAAGAGACATGCAGACAGGCATACTTTCCTTCCATTGTTTCATTCATTGCCTACAATAGTCAAGAGACCAAAGGTAATAGCTGAGAATACAATTCAGATTTCCCCCATGGGTAGCAAGAATCCACCAACTTGATCCGTTGATACTGCCTTCCAGGGTCCTCCTTAGCAGGAGCTGGAACTGGATGTCAAACCCAGTCACTTCAATTTGGGATGTGCATGTCCTGATGAGCGTGATTAATGGCTAGGCCAAATGTCCACACCTTCATTATTCTTTTAATATTGCATTGCTTAACTGAGAAACCATGACCCTCAGATTCTTGGAACATGGAAATGATGCTTAGGTACGAAATGGCAGTGTGTGCCATTTCATTTCTTTTTCAGATAACAGTGTTTTTTTAACTTGTATTTAATGAATATAAATTTCCAAAGTACAGAATATTGATTACAATGGCTTCCCCCCCCAACGTCCATCCAACCCGCAACCCTCCCCTTATCCACTCACTCTCCCCTTCCATTCACATCAAGATTCATTTTCGATTCTCTCTATATACATAAGATCAGTTTAGCATACATTAAGTAAAGATTTCAACAGTTTGCTCCCACACAGAACATAAAGTGAAAAATACTGTTTGAGTACTAGTTATAGCATTAAATCTCAATGTACAGAACACTAAGGACAAAGATCCTAATGAGGAGTAAGTGCACAGGACTCCTGTTGTTGACTTAACAAATTGACACTCTTGTTTATGGCATCAGTAATCACCCTAGGCTCTTGTCATGAGGTGCAAAGGCTATGGAAGCCCCCTGAGTTCACTGACTCTGATCATATTTAGACAAGGCCATGGTCAAAGTGGAAGTTCTCTCCTCCCTTCAGAGAAAGGTACCTCCTTCTTTGATGACCCGTTCTTTCCACTGGGATCTCACTCGTGGAGATCTTTCATTTAGGTTCCCCCCCCCCAGAGTGTCTTGGCTTTCCATGCCTGAAACACTCTCATGGGCATTTCAGCCGGATCCGCATGCCTTAAGGGCTGATTATGAGGCCAGAGTGCTGTTAGGACATTTGCCATTCTATGGGTCTGCTGTGTATCTCACTTCCCATGTTGGATCGTTCTCTCCCTTTTTTATTCTATCAGCTAGTATTTGCAGACACTATTCTTGTTTATGTGATCCCTTTGGCTCTTAGTCCTATCATTATGATCAATTGTGAACAGAAATTGATCACTGGGACTAGTGAGATGGCATTGGTACATGCCACCTTGATGGGATTGAATTGGAATCCCCTGGTCTGTTTCTAACTCTACCGTTTGAGGTAAGTCAGCTTGAGCATGTCCCGAATTGCACATGTCTTCCCTCTCTTATTCCCACTCTTATATTTAACTGCGATCACTTTTCAGTTAAGTTTCAGCACTTAAGAAGAATTGTGTATTGATTACAGTATTCAACCAAAAGTATTAAGTAGAACAAACAAAAAAAAATACTAAGAGAGATAACATTAAGCTGCTCATCAACAGTCAGGGTGAGGGCTGATCAAGTCACCGTTTCTCCTACTGTTCATTTCACTTTAACAGGTTTCCTTTTTGGTGCTCAGTTAGTTGTCACCTATCAAGGAGAACAAGTGGTATTTGTCCCTGTGGGATTGGCTTATTTCACTCAGCATAATGTTTTCCAAATTCCTAACAGGGATCACTTTTCAGTTAAAATTTAAACACCTAAGAATAATTGTGTTGGTTACAGAGTTCAACCAATGGTACTAGAACAAAAAAAAAATACTAAAATGGATAAAGTATTACATTGTACATCAACCGTCAGGACAAGAGCTGATCAAATCACTGTTTCTCATAGTGTACATTTCACTTCAACAAGTTTTTAAAATTATTTCTTTATTTGAAAGGCGTAATTACACACAGAGAGGTCTTCTATCTTGTGATTTACTCTCCAATTCACTGCAATGGTCAGAGCTGATTCAGGGCAAAGCCAAGAGCCTGGAGCTTCCTCCGGGTCTCTTATGTGGATGGCAGGTGCTCAGATACCTGGGTCATCTTCTGTTGATTTGTGGAAGCCATTAGCGGGGATCTGGATTGGAAGTGGAGCAGCTACCACTCGAACCAGTGGCCATATGGGATGCCAGCGTCATAGATCTCAGGTTTACCCACTACTCCACAATACATGTCCCGAGATAACATTTTTAATTACCATAATAGTCAAGGGCTTAATACTCCACTAAATAAAGAGATAAACAAGAAAAAAAATCCCTAGTTAAGTGTACACAGGGCTACAAACAATAATCAAATGGTTATATGAACTAACAGATCATTAAAATGTGATAGCATAACATTTTTAACCATTGGCTTGACAAAGATAAAACAAAGTTTGACAAAATTATATGTAAAGCAGTATTGGTACACAGGCATTACTTTTTTGTTTTTGAGGGTTTTTGTCTTTTTAAATTTTAGCTCCCAAATATAAAGGAAAACACGTGGTATTTGTCTTTCTGTGTCCAGCTTATTTCACTCAACATAATGTCTTCCAGTTGCATCCATTTTGAAGCAAATGGTAGAATTTCATTGTTTTTGTAGCTGAGTAATATCCCATCATATATGTATGTATAATTATTTTTATTATGTTCTTTATTAACCAGATCACAGACCCTTGGTTGATTCCATATTTTCGCTATTCCATAGTTTGGTTGATATAAACATTGTGGTGCAGGTATCTGTTTGATTCAATGTGTTCATGTTTTTGGGTATAGACACAGGAGTGGGATAGCTGGATTACATTTCTATTCTTTTTGTGAAATCTCCATATAGTTTTCCACAGGGAATGCACTGCTTTACATTCCCAACAACAATATATAAGTTGTTCCCTTTCTCTACATCCTTGCCTGCATTTGTTACTCTCTTTTGGATTTTTCCATTTGGCAGGAGTGTTGTGTTATTTTATTGTGATTTTCATTTGCAATATCCCTGGTGGCTGGTGATGTTGAACATTTGTTCATATATTTGTTGTACTTCTTTTCCCTTCTTTTGAAAACTGTCTGCTGAAGTCCTTTTCCCATTTCTTAAGTCCTTTTTTCCCATTTCTTGGGGGTTGTTTTGTTGTTGAGTTTTTTTTGAGTCTCTGATATATTCTAGGTATTAATCCTTTGTCTCCAGTGCCTTGGACAGGTTCCCTCAATTTGCTTCCAGCAGCCATAGTCTTCAGGTCTTAAATTTAGGTCTTTGTTCTATATCAAGTTGATTTTTATATATGATGAATGGTAGTGGTCTACTTTCATTCTTCTAAATGTATATCCAGTTTTTCCAGAACAGTTTATTGAAGTTTGTCCTTACTTTAATGTATTTCCTGAATACTATTGTCAAAAATCAGTTGGGTATATGTTCATGGATTAATTTCTGGACCTTCTAATCTGTCCATTGATTCATATGTTGGTTATTATGTATGTACAAGGCTGTTTTATCACTAGAGCTTTGTAGAATACTTTGAAGGCAGGAATTGTAATGCCTCCAGTTTGATTGTTTTTTGTTCAGGACTGATTTGGCTATTCTGATCTTTGGTGGTTGCATATAAAATTTAGGATTTCTTTTCTCATTATATAAAGCATATCAATGTTATTTTGATAGCGATTGCATTGAACCTATAGATTACTTTGGAAAGGAGGAAGTCAAATTATGCCTGTTTGTATATGACATGATCTTATACATAGGGGAACCAAAAGACTCCGCTAGGAGACAATTGGAAATCATAAGACAGTTTGACAGTATTGCAGATTATAAAATCAGTGCACAAAAAACAATAGCATTTGTATACAAAATACTGCCATAGCTGAGAAAGAAATTGTAAGATCAGTATCCTTCACTATAGCTACAAAAAATTAAATAGCTTGGGATAAATTTAACCAATGATATGAAAGATCTGTACAATGAAAATTACAAAACATTAAGGAAAGAAATAGAAAAAGACATACAAAAATGAAAAAAAACACTTTGGTTTGTGAATTAGAAGAATTAATATCATCAAAATATTCTTAAGTAATATATAGAAATTTTGATGATATTATTTCTTTCAATTCATGAGAAATGTCCCTCCATTTTTTTGTATCTTTGTCAGTTTGTTTCTTCAAAGCTTTTTTTTTTTTTTTTTTGACAGGCAGAGTGGACAGTGAGAGAGAGAGACAGAGAGAAAGGTCTTCCTTTTGCTGTTGGTTCACCCTCCAATGGCCGCCGCGGCTGGTGCGCTGTGGCCGGTGCACTGCGCTGATCTGAAGGCAGGAGCCAGGTGCTTCTCCTGGTCTCCCATGGGGTGCAGGGCCCAAGCACTTGGGCCATCCTCCACTGCACTCCCGGGCCACAGCAGAGAGCTGGCCTACAAGAGGGGCAACTGGGACAGAATTCGGTGCCCCGACCAGGACCGGTGCCGTAAGGTGGAGGATTAGCCTATTGAGCCTCGGCGCCGGCCTTCTTCAAAGCTTTGTAATTTTCACTGTAGAGATCTTTCACTTCTTTTGTTAAAGTTATTCTTAAGTATTTTATTTCTGTTGTTGGCTACTTTGAATGGGATTTCTTATTTTCTCTTTCAGTGAGTTAACAGCATACACAATGCTGCAATTTTGTATATTTGTTTTGTAACCTGCAACTGTATTGAATTTGCTTACAATTTTTAACAGGTTTTTGTGGTGTATATATATATATATATATATATACACACACACATATATGTATATATATAGGTTTTTCAATATACAAATTCATGTTCTGTCTCATATTGAGTAAGTGGCAAAAGTGCTTATCTTGTTTTGTTCCATATCTCACGGGAAATGTTTACAACTTCACCCCATTCAATTATTTGGATTTTGTCTTGTTATATATAGCCTGTATAATTTTGAGGTATGTTCCTTCTATACCTAACTTGTTGCAGGTTTTTATCATCAAGGGATGTTAAATCTTAGGAAACTCTTTCTCTGTATATATTGCAGTGATCTATGGTTTTTGCTTTTCATTCTGTTAATGTGATTTGTGTTTTTTATTGAATTCTGAGTGTTGAACAGGACAAATTCCACTTGTTCATTAAAAATGATCTTTTTGATGTGGTTTTAGAGTTGGTTTGTTAATATTTTGTCGAGAATCTTTGTATCTGCCTATCAAGTTTATAAATCTGTAGTTTTGTTTTTGCTTTGTGTCTCTGTTCCATTTTGGTATCAGAGTGATGTGAGCCTTATAAAGATTTTGGGAGAGTTCCATCCTATTCAGTGTTTTAGAATGGTTTGAAAAATATTGGAGTTAATTATTCTGTAACCTTTTTGAAGAATTCATGAGCAAATTCTTTACATATTTTCTGGAATGTTTGGGTGGAGGGTTCCAAAGATGTCTGTGTGTGTGTTTGTGTGTGTGTGTGCACATGTGTATATCATTTATGCTTTGTACAAGCTTGAGAGTATGGATCTGTATTCAGAATGCTCAAGTGCAAGTCCTTCAGTACATCTCCTTAATTGTTCTGCCTTGAGAGATTTACATATCCTGCCCATCTGATGTTTTATTTCTTTAATGGGAATAAAAATATCAATATCACTGGTTGCTATGACAATTAAATGGACTAATTCATGTAAAGTTTTGGGAACAGTATCATATGAGAGGGAGCTTAGATTCATACTCAGACATGAAATGATACTATTTAGTTGTGATACATTAAATTACTCCTATGAAAAACTGTTTAGTTGTTCTGTGTGGGAGTCACAATTTTTGGTTCATAAATAAAAATATTTTGTTGTTATTCAATAAAATTTTTTGGATCAAAGGCTTTGGTAACCATAACCAAATGTGATGAATGCAGTAAAGACATCAAAATCTTGTATTTCTTGCATGTCTTAGAAAATAAAATATATTTAAAGCAATTTTTAAATAATATCATCATACTTTGGAAGGGCATGTGGAATGATTGTACTTCAACTTACATCCGATTAGGGTTTTATGAACTACATATTTAGTTCATCAGAAATTTTCAAATTTAAATTGTTCATTACAGTGATTAATTTTATTTATTTATTTAGTTACAGGGATTATCCAGATTATGTGGGTGCAGTGTTTTCTGGAAAGATATGTGCTCCTCATTATTCTGCAGGAGTGGCAGTGGTATGTAATCACTTAATTTTTATTAATAACTGTAATTGGAATTTAAAGTGGGAATAAAAATACACTAATAAAATAAATACACATATATTCTTGACTATGTGGAATAGCACATGGAAATTTCTGTAGCTCCAGATTTTTACTTACAGACAAAAAATTGGGGAAATACTCTTACAGATACAATAGCTTCAAAATGAATCTAAGTAAACAAAAAACTGCAATAAACATCTTTTAAGGAGTTTCCAACATCTGAAATATAGTATATAAAAACTTTTATGTGTATATCAAATGTTTATATTTCTTATAAATGTCTTAAAATAAAATAATTGAAAGGTAATGTAACTGTATGAGCCATTCTTCCATCCTGCAAATGCTAATAAAACAAATTTAACTAGCACATGTTTTAAATTACAAAGTAATTTACAGTAGTTATATGAAATGTGTTAAGTGCATATTGAAGCAGATAAGAAAGTTCATGTAATCTAGCATACTACCACCGCAGTGGGGATAATCACTACTAAAATTTTGAATGATATATGTGTGCACATCAAAATTTTATGGGAAGGTGGAATTAAGAGAGGAATTTTTGGTGAAAAACATTTCAAATCTTTGCCAAGGTTTTTTGTTTGTTTGTTTTTTAAAGATTTATTCATTTATTTGAAACACAGAATTACAGAGAGGCAGAGAGAGAGAGAGAGAGAGAGAGAGAGAGAGAGGTCTTCCATCTGCTGGTTCACTCCCCAGGTGGCTGCAACTGCCACAGCTGGGCTGATCCAAAGCCAAGAGCTGGGAGCATTTTCCGAGTCTCCCATATGGGTGCAGGGGCCAAGGACCTGAGCCAACTTCCACTGCTTTCCCAGGGCACAGCAGAGAGCTGGATTGGAAGTAGAGCAGCGAGGAATTGAATCAGTGCCCACATGGGATGCCGGCACTGCAGGCGATGGCCTCAACTTCTATGACACAGTGCTGGCCCCATAAGGTTTTTTTGTTGTATGTTTTCCATGAAATTTTTACAGAAATCTTTTGCATAGCTTTTTAATTTTCTTCCAATAAAATAAACTTATCTTTAATTCCATTTCCACTAACTTTTTGAAGTACTTCATATCTTCCACTTTGTGTCTTTTTAAAAATCTATTACTGTGATGCTGTCTTTAAATAAATTCATGTTTCTGCAAAATGAGATTTTGCAACACATTTCTTATTTCTAATACTTAACTTTTTATTACAAAATTAATGCATGGGCATGCTATAATTTTATGTGATAGACATACAAAGCAAGAACTGATTGTCAAGCTCTTCCTTTATCCCTTTCAGGTAGTCCTATTTAAGATTTAAGTATATACATTTAAAGTTCTCTGTATTTAATTTATTTATGTAAAAATACATATGCACTTTTTTCAACCCCTATTTTGATTTATAAATTTTCAACCATACCGGTAATATTACCTATGTGTAATTGTTACATTATTGCATGTGTATTATTTTCTTTTTCTCTTTATTATTTTTAAAGATTTATTTATTATTTTAAAGGTAAAGTTACAGAGAGGCAGAGACTGAGAGAGAGAGAGAGAGAGAGAGAGAGAGAGAGAGAGGTCTTCTATCTACTGGCTTCCTCCCTAAATGACTTCAATGGATCGAGCTAGGTAGATCTGAAACCAGGAGCCAGGAAATACCTCTGGGTCCCCCATGTGGATGCAGGGTCCCAAGGACTTGGAGCATCTTCTGCTTTCCCAGGCCATAGCAGAGAGCTGGATCAGAAGTGGAGCAGCCAGGACTTAAATTGGTGCCCGTATGGGATGCAGCTTTACTTGCTATGCCACAGCGCCTGCCCTGTATATGTATTATTTTCTATTTTGAAATCCATGCATATGTTTTTTTTTTCTTTTTTAAAATAACATATTTTATTTTTTATGGTGGGAAGTGTTCTATGGACAAATCAGTAAAACTTGCTTCCCTCAACTTTGATTCAATGTTTGCAGATGGAATAAAAAAAAAAAAAAACTGTAGTGTGCACTCCTATCCAATGTTATGACTTCTTTGTCATGTTTAAATTTGGGTTTTGGGCTGGCCCTGTGGCACAGTGGATAAAGCTGCCACCTGCAGTGCCGTCATCTTATATGGGTGCCGGTTTGAGCCCCAGCTGTTCCACTCCCAGCCCAGCTCTCTGCTATGCCTGGGAAGACAGTAGAAGATGGCCCGAGTCCCTGGGCCCCTGCACCCGTGTGGAAAGACTCAGAGGAGGCTCCTGGCTCCTGGCTTTGGATCGGCCCAGCTGTGGCCTTTGCAACCACCTGGGGAGTGAACCAGCATATGGAAGCCCTCTCTCTCTCTCTGCCTCTCCTCTCTCTGTGTAACTCTGACTTTCAAATAAATAAACAAATCTTTAATAATAATTGGGTTCAAGAGCTTCCATGTCTGCCAATGACAATATCCATGTTAAACAGTAACTGGGACTTGTAAAATGTTTCACCGCTTTTTGTCTGGAGTCTGCAAAGCAGTGTTTTGGGAGATGGAATAAGTTTAGGATACAGGATATGTTCTATGTGCACAGGATGAAACATTTAAATGTAGTCTTTGGGAAAAGGCACAGTGCAGATGCCTTCACTGTGTTACTTTTTTTCCCCTTTTGGTGTGTACACTATTTCAGAAAACTTGGGAAATTATAATTAAATTATAAATTTATTTTTTTCTTTTGATTATTGTATAGAGCTTATTCCTATTTTCCTGCTGGACTATGGTTTTTTCCCTTAATATTTGTTCAGATTTTTATTTTCTTGCACTGTACTTCCTTTTGTCTTTTTTTTTTTTGCTTTTTTTATTTATAAGAAGGGAACAACTTTCATGTATCGTAATATATACAGTTTTAAGTCCATAATGTTACATATTTTTAATGCAACTTCTTCATAACTTTAAATAAATTCTTTTTTTAAATTTTTTTGACAGGCAGGAGTGGACAGTGAGAGAGAGAGACAGAGAGAAAGGTCTTCCTTTTGCCGTTGGTTCACCCTCCAATGGCCACCACGGCAGGCGCGCTGCAACCAGCGCACCGCGCCGATCCAATGGCAGGAGCCAGGTACTTATCCTGGTCTCCCATGGGGTGCAGGGCCCAGGGACTTGAGCCATCCTCCACTACACTCCCTGGCCACAGCAGGGAGCTGGCCTGGAAGAGGGGCAACCAGGACAGAATCCGGCGCCCCGACCGGGATTAGAACCCGGTGTGCCGGCGCCGCAAGGCGGAGGATTAGCCTACTGAGCCGCGGCGCCGGCCTAAATAAATTCTTTTTAAAAAAGCTTTTTTTAGGCTGGCCCCGTGGCTCACTAGGCTAATCCTCCACCTTGCGGTGCCGGCACACCGGGTTCTAGTCCTCGTCGGGGTGCTGGATTCTGTCCCGGTTGCCCCTCTTCCGGGCCAGCCCTCTGCTGTGGCCAGGGAGTGCAGTGGAGGATGGCCCAAATGCTTGGGCCCTGCACCCCATGGGAGACCAGGAGAAGCACCTGGCTCCTGCTTTTGGATCAGCGCAGTGCACCGGCCGCAGCACGCCGGCCCCGGCGGCCATTGGAGGGTGAACCAATGGCAAAGGAAGACCTTTCTCTCTGTCTCTTTCACGGTCCACTCTGCCTGTCAAAAAAAAAAAAAAAAAGTTTTATTTACTTATTTATTTTAAAATCAATGTTACAGAGAGAGGGAGAGACAGAAAAGGTATCCTCCATTTGCTGATTCACTCTCCAAATGGTTGCCACTTCCAGGCCTCGGCCAGGCCCAAGCCAGGATCCTGGACCTTGATCTGAGCCTTGTATATGGGTGGCATGTTTCCAAGTACTTGGCCCATTTTCTGTGGTCTTTGCCGGTGAAGTAGCTTCAGTGCTGGCCACTTTTCATGAACTTTTATATATGGATTTCAAAAGTTTTTGCACCAAAATAAAATTATATTTTAATTATACTTTATTTGAACTTTGGTTGTATCTTTGAAATATCTGTAGGTGTATCATAGTTGTACATGTCTTATATTCGTCATCAAATTTGATTAAATTTATTATTCTATAGGACTTTTGTACTTTGTCTATGGGTTAATATAAATACACAGTATTATTTTATAAGATACTAGGGGATGAAAGGAAAAGGAAGTAATATAAAATATAACTGGTATAATCCCTGCATTCATCTGTGGTTGTGAACAACTTAACTGCCTCTTTTGAGCACCCATATTGTATACTCCTCATTCTATGCACCTAAGCTTGGTGAAGTTATTTGCTTGTTGTTCCTTACCTCATTCATGCAGGATATGACTCTTTGGTAGTCTTGTCTTTGTTGGGTTGCCATGAGTTTGTATTGGCCAGCATTTTTTCTTTGAACCTACTCTGTAGCAACAAATTTCCTAGCAACTCAATATGTTATCCCATGCAGTGACCCTCATCCATCCCAGCTTGTCTGCTCATTAAGAGCGTAACAATGGCTATGGGAAACTGTGACATGTAATGGGACTATAATGATGTTCCTTGTGAAAGCATTATTTACATAGATACAACTACTCAGTTGCTCTGAACTCAAGATCAACGAAACAGAAAATGAAATTTCTTTCAGTTGGTTATTGAGTCACTACCTGTTGTATTCTCAGACTTAAAGCCTAATATCTGTTGGGGAGATGGTGCCAAGTTTTGGTTGCTGCTTCAGGATATATTAAAAATAATTAATGCCGGCCAGCACCACGGCTCACTAGGCTTATCCTCCACCTGTGGCGCCGGTACTCCAGGTTCTCATCCCGGTTGGGGCACCGGTTCTGTCCTGGTTGCTTCTCTTCCAGTCCAGCTCTCTGCTGTGGCCCAGGAAGGCACTAGAGGATGGCCCAAGTGCCTGGGCCCTGCACCTGCATGGGAGACCAGGAGGAAGCACCTCGCTCCTGGCTTCGGATTGGCACAGCATGCCGGCTGTACCGGCCATTTTGGGGGTGAACCAATGGAAGGAAGACCTTTCTCTCTGTCTTTCTCTCTCACAGTCTAACTCTGCCTATCAAAAAAAAAAAAAAAAGAAAAGAAAAGAAAAAAATAATTAATGTCATCTTTTCCACTCTTCAAGTTGCTGTCTCATAGGTGGTGCCACAATTCTCTTTAGGCAGCTGTTATACCATTCTGTGTGCCAGAAGCATCTGGGTTATGCACCATATGATAAGTAAATCTTAGAATATTCTGTAAGTACTGTGCCATAGAATATCATCCTGATCATAAGTGATACACTATGGTGATATAGAATATATTCTGTAAGTACAGGAATGTGTTGAAGGGATAAGTAGCATGAACAAGCAAACAATTTCATATCTGGTGTATATGAGGACAAATCATTGCTCCTTTGATGGGTGTGTTGTTCAGTGCAATACACCTATTTTCTATTGGTTGACTAATCCAATCAATATAGCATAGTGCTAAAATGAGGGCTCATCATTAGCCTCTACTGATGGAGAGTAGGGTGTACAGTAAGTCAAATAAGCTTTCATCAGTTGAAGATATTGAGTTCATGCAAATCCTCATATCTGTGCAGCTATGGCTTACTTGTACAATGGACTTCTGAGAAATCTCTGAAGTGGCTGGAAAAGACAAGTGTAGCTGACATCCAGTGAACAAATTCTGTCAGCCTGATTTTCAAGCATCTTCTCTATAGTTGAAATGTTTTTGGAATTTGAGGGTTTTTTTTCCAGTCTGTCTTCATTCACAGAACTCCATTTTCATGTTTACCTTAGGTTTCCTTCTCATCAACAAGTCTTGTTTTCAATTTTATGATTCATTTCAAAATTCTGATTCAACCCATTATTAGGAACCCATGAATCAGTCATACTTTAGGCCATCTCTTTTTTTGAGCACCATGAATTACAAGAAGTACTATAGGAATATGCCTACTTTGTTTTTGAATTAGGTTTAGATGCCCACTTCTACTGCTGCTAACATAACTTGCTTAATCAACCAAACCAGGCTCAATTTTACCCTACTCTTCAAACAATTAAAGTTTATTCACTGTCATTATGAGTAACTGAGTTGGACAACTAAGGAAACATTAATACCATGGGAATCTAAGACACCTGCTTGCATAGATTTTTGGTTCTTTCCAGACCTGTTTCTGTGAATCTGTAAATTTATGATGTTTGGATTAGAAAATAGACTTTATAGTGAGTCACCCATTGTTTTGTATTGAATGTGGAAATTATTTTGAGTAACATGGACATCTTAATAATATTAATTCTTCTAATCCATGATCATAGGAGTTCATTTAACTTTTTATCTTCATTTTGTGTAAGTGTTCTTTAATTTTCATGGTAAACACCTTTTACATTCTTGGATAGAGTTATTCTAAGGTATTTTTTAGCAACTCTGAATCAGATTGCTTTACTATTTCTCAGTGACTGCATTTTGGTATGTAGCAGTGTTATTTATTGCGCGTTGATTTTTATATTCTGTGACTTTACTGAGTTCACTTGTAAGTACCGATAGTCTCTTGGTGTATTCTTTAAGTTTCTCTCTTTATATATAGAATTATATCTTCTATAATACAGGGATAATTTCACTCTGTTCTTTCTAATCTATATACATTTCACTTGATTCACTTATCAAGGGGCACTAGCTAAAACTTTCCAAAATATATTGACTAAGAGCGGTGAGAGTGTGTCATGAACATAGTAAGTGCATTAATAAGGCTTTTATTATGCAGTAAGGAAGTCACATATTTTGATTTGCATAGTACAACACACTGGGTAAACCAACCACCCAGAGTTCCCAGAGTACCTCTGGTGCTCCTCACAATATTTCTTAGTCATTGAAGGCAGATTTGCACAGAGCACACAGGGATGGGGCCTCTGACCTGGGAAGGGCAGGTCTCCAAGGGCAAATAGGCTCTCAGCCTGTGGAAAATGGAGTCTGTTTCAAACAGACAGAGTCTGGACTCCCTATGTGAGCAGAGCCTCAGGGCCCAGCTAGTTCAGGGCTGGCTGGGAGAACTCTCTTACAGCAGAGAGTTCTCAGGTAGTGGGTCATGCCAGAGCTTCTACTCTGCCACTCTCAGAGAGTCACCAGGCCTCTTCAATCTATGGTCTGTATACACTCTTGGCAGTTAGGGTAGAGCCGATGAAGTCCCAAGGAGGGGCAGTGCAGGCCATGCATCATTCTTGTGAAGTCCATGCAGAGCTCTTGCGATCAGTGTAGCTCTTGCTTATTTCTTGTTAATATTATGGTAAGGCTATTTAATCTCTGCTCCTAACAGAGTAGAATATTGGTCTGGTGCCAGATCTTCCAGGAAATGTTTTCATTTTTCTGCATTCCTTAAAATGTTGATTTTTTCCCCATGTGTAGACTTTACTATATTGAGCTGTATACCTCTTATATATAGTTTTCTTTTTTAATCATAAATGAATCTTAAATGTTATTGAATGTTTTCCTCCATCTATTGAAAAGATCATATGATTTTATCCTTTCTGTTGATGGGAGATAGTAAGCATATTGATTTGCATATGTTGAGCCAACCTTGCATCCCCGTGATCATGATATATGATCTTTTTGATATGTGGTTAGATTCAATTTTCTAGTATTTTATTTTATTGAGAGTTTTTCTACTTAATTCACCATGGATACTGATCTATAGTAGGTTTTCTTGTCATGTCTTTGATTTGATATCAGAGTAATGTTGGCCTCAAAGAATCAATTTGGAGGAATTCTCTCTTTTCAATTTTTAATGGCATAGTTTGAGAATAATTGATGCTAGTTATTTCTTAAAAACTTAGTAGAATTCAGTCATTAATCTATCTAATCCTAACCTCTTTGTGAGAGATTTCTTAGCACAATTTCAGTCTGCTTACTTGTTATTGATCTACTCAGGTTTCTTAAATGTCCTCTTGATTCAATTTTGATAATTTGGTTTTATGCATTTTTTTCTAGTTTTGTGGCATAGAGTTACTTATAATATCCAACAAAGCTCCTTCATATTTCTATAGTATCAGTTGTAAAAAAATCCTTTTTTAAATCTCTGCTTTTACTCATTTGAAGCCTCTCTTTTTTTCTTATTTTGGTAAAGCTTTATCTTATGGAACATTCTCTGGGACAGAGCACACATTAAGCCACAAAACAAGTCTTTACATGTTAAGAAATGGAAATTATATCATGTATTAATCTTGACCTCAATGGAATTAAGCTGCAAGTGAACAACAGAAGAAGAGTTGGTATTGTGACACAAGGGGTTATACTGCTACTTGGTAGTGCCAGAATACTGTATGATCACTGGTTCCAAATCCAGCTGCTCTAGTCTGATCTAGCCCGCAGCCAATTTGGCTGAGAAGGCAGCAGAAGACACCCAAGCACTTGGACCTCTGCCACCCACGTGACCAGAATAGAGTTACTAACTTCTGGCTTCAGCATGGCTGAACTTTAGCTCTTGTTGCCATTTGTAGGATTTATCAGTGGATGGAAGATCCCTCTCTCCCGCTGTCTCTCCCTCTATCTGTAACTCTGCTTTCAAATAAATGGATAAATAAATCTTTTAAAACTAACAGAAAACAGTGAAAGAAAATTTGGAAGTTATATAAATACATGAAAATTGTACAATATCATCATGAATAGAAAAGGGATCTTTTGAAGAAACTAAAAGGAAAGATCTAAAAATCCTTGAAGCTAATGAAAATGCAAACACAAAATACCAAACCTTACCGAGTACAGTAAAAGCAGCACTAAGTATGTAGTAAATAAATAACCTAACAATGCATCTGAACGAGTAGAGAAACAAAAACAAATCAAACTCAAAGTTAATAAAAGGAAAGAAATAATAAATATAGAGTAGAAACAGACGAAATAGAATCTAATGCAATAAAACAAAGAATCCATGAAGTAAAGAATTGGATCTTTGAACAGAAAAACAAAATTAGTTACTTTTAACACAGAAATTCTTACATTACTCAGAGCTTCCTCCCCTGCCAAGGACAATTACACATAGGTTTGTTCATGTTCCTTCAATTGTTCCCATCCCAAGTTTTAGATTCTGTTGCTTTTCCTACTAAATTTTTTTGATCAGGCAAGGTCTTCAGCTAAGTCAATCCACAACAACAGAAGATGAGTTACTTCAGTGCTGCTGTAGAGACATTCTGATTACCTGTTTGCATTTTCACTTGCTCACTAACAGCTTTCTCACCCTGTTTTTCGTTGTGTATGTGTGTTTGTGTATATGTGTGTGTTAGGGCTGTCATAAGAAGACAATTGACTCTCAAATCTTTGTTACTGATTACTTGTAACATGGCAAATATGTTCCTGAGAATTTGGCCTCCACCTTAATCTGTGTTGGCTGATTTTCTCCTTGAAAAGGAAGTTACTTGTGCACCCATGAGAAATGTAATCCGTGAAGGATGCCTATGGTCTGTTCTCCCTGGCTTCTCCTAATACAAGGCATTGCAAAAATGAGGGTCCCAGTAGGAAGCAACAATGCACTTAAACTTGATTATTCTATTATGTAGCTGCTTAATCAGCTGGGAGGAGAGTACATGAATTATTCTAAATGAATTTCAGAGTTATTGTAATAAATTTGGTAAATTGAAAACTATAGTCCATATAACCAAAAGGCTATTGAAATTTTTCTTAATCAAATAATGCTCTTTTGTAGTTATGGCAGCTCCCTTAAATTTGCTAGATGTTCTTTTTTGAAATTATGACAAAACATGGTTTAATCTCAATATGCTTATATCTTAGTGAAATTTTGTAAGGGGAGAATCAGCATCTTAAGCATCCAAGGAGCATTTATCTCCATCTTAAATGTTTGTTAAAAAGCAAAAATGTTCAGAATTAGAAAAAATATTTTTACTACAACTTAATTAATTGCCTTCATCCGAATCTTCTTTGCTGTTGTTATAGTATCCCAAGGAGATGACTTTGGAGGCGTTTTCAGTTGTTGTCTCCCAGATGCTGGCACTCAGTCTGGGGATATCATATGATGATCCAAAGAAATGTCACTGCTCAGAAGCCATCTGTATAATGAATCCAAGAGCTACGTAAGTTTTTTAGTACATACTTTTAGTAAGTTTTTAAAGTATTTATTTATTTGTCATGTTTATTTTGTTTTAGATATTTGCAGTGAAAAAACTCAGTATTCACTTGTAGCATAAGCTAACTGTAAATGGAACAATTAATGAGAAAACCTAGACACGTAAGTTACAATGTTAAGTGTATGGAGCAAAGTGTACCACTAAAGACACTCAAGGAGATCAAATCAAATGTTCAGTATATGTTTCATGGACATTTTCCTTACGATGTATAGTTGGTGAAAGCACTGAATAAAGATATTTAAAAATATGTCAGGAGGGCATAACAAGTTATCTTTTGTAAAGATTTATTTATTTATTTGAAAGTCAGAGTTACACAGAGAGGGAAGGAGAGACAGAGAGAGAGAGTTCTTCCATCCACTAGTTCGCTCCCCAGATGGCTGCAATGGCTAGAACTGTGCTGATTCAAAGCCAGGAGCCAGGAGCCTCTTCCTGGTCTCCCATGTGGGTGCAGGGGCCTAATAACTTGGGCCATCCTCTACTGCTTTCCCAGGCCATAGCAGAGAGCTGGATTGGAAGTGGAGCAGCTGGGACTTGAACCGGCACCCATATGGGATGCTGGCACTGCAGGTGGCAGCTTTACTGGCTATACCACAGTGCCAGCACCACAAGTTATCTTTAATTCAGACAATTTTTTCTGTTGCTTTAGAGTATTTTAATGTTGTGGAAAAACCTGAAAACCCTCAAAGAAGAGAAACTCTAGTTGCAGACCAGTGTCAGATATATAGTATTTGTGTTGCTTTGGACAAATTACTTACTTTGCTTAGATTACTTATTTTTCATTGGAAATAATAGTTTCTATACTCTTCTGAAGGTTATGTAAGAATAAAAAGAAAAAAATAAGAAACTGTATAGTTCTATATGTGTGTGATTTGTAAACTTACCAATGTCCTCACTCAATGTAAGTTATCACACAAGAGCTACCACAGGTTCCGTTAGTATTCTTTGTTTTTTTCTCTTATTGAATATGTCCTTTGATAGTTATTACCTATTCATTACTGAAGAACTGTTAAAAGCTGAAAGTGAGAATAATGCATTAATTCTTAAAGCAGGATCTTTTCATAGTAACATGTAAACACCACTGAATGTGTTCACGCTCATGTTCTAAAAATAGAACAAATTCAAACATACATATGAATATGTACACATATAATTACATCAAAATTTGCATTAATAAGAATGATCAGACACACATACCCATAGATGGTTATATAATGAATATATACTTTCCATATAGATACATAAATGGAAAAGTACACACTCATATACACACTTGTACACACAAACACAAGTGTATGTAAAAATTTTGTGGAACATGAAATTACAAGGTAAATTTACTTTTTGTGCAAAATTTAAATTCATGCATATGAGAATTCTTCAGAAAGTTCATGAGAAATGTATATAAAGAAAAAGACATGCATATATTTCAAACAAAATAAACTTTTTGGTAAACCCATTTTGATGAAATTTTTGAAGAAACCCTCATATAGTTATAAAAATTATGACTCTTTATAATATTTATAATAATCTCAAAAATATAAAAAATTACTATTGTGATTGGGATTGCACCGAGTCTGTAAGTTGCTTTTGATTGGGTAGTATGGGCTAAATTTAATGATGTTAATTCTTCCAATCCATGAACACGGAAGATTTTTTCAATTTTGTGTCTACTTTTTTTTTCTTCTTTTTTTTTTAACTTTTATTTAATGAATATAAATTTCCTAAGTACAGCTTATGGATTACAATGGCTTCTCCCCCATAACGTCCCTCCAACCCTCAACCCTCCCCTTTCCCACTCCCTCTCCCCTTCCATTCACATCAAGATTCATTTTTGATTCTCTCTATATACAGAAGATCAGTTTAGCATACATTAAGGAAAGATTTCAACAGTTTGCTCTCACATAGAAACATAAAGTAAAAAATACTGTTTGAGTACTAGTTATAGCATTAAATCTCAATGTACAGCACACTAAGGACAAAGATCCTACATGAGGAGTAAGTGCACAGTGACTCCTGTTGTTGACTTTACAAATTGACACTCTTGTTTATGGCATCAGTAATCACCCTAGGCTCTTGTCATGAGCTGCCAAGGCTATGGAAGCCCCCTGAGTTCACTGACTCTGATCATATTTAGACAAGGCCATGGTCAAAGTGGAAGTTCTCTCCTCCCTTCAGAGAAAGGTACCTCCTTCTTTGATGACCCATTCTTTCCACTGGGATCTCACTCGTGGAGATCTTTCATTTAGGTTTTTTTTTTCCCCCCAGAGTGTCTTGGCTTTCCATGCCTGAAATACTCTCATGGGCTTTTCAGCCGGATCCGCATGCCTTAAGGGCTGATTATGAGGCCAGAGTGCTGTTAGGACATTTGCCATTCTATGGGTCTGCTGTGTATCTCACTTCCCATGTTGGATCCTTCTCTCCCTTTTTTATTCTATCAGCTAGTATTTGCAGACACTATTCTTGTTTATGTGATCCCTTTGGTCCTTAGTCCTATCATTACGATTAATTGTGAACAGAAATTGATCACTGGGACTAGTGAGATGGCATTGGTACATGCCACCTCGATGGGATTGAATTGGAATCCCTGGTATGTTTCTAACTCTACCGTTTGAGGTAAGTCAGCTTGAGCATGTCCCAAATTGTACATCTCTTCCCTCTCTTATTCCCACTCTTACATTTAACAGCGATCACTTTTCAGTTAAGTTTCAGCACTTAAGAAGAATTGTGTATTGATTACAGTATTCAACCAAAAGTATTAAGTAGAACAAACAAAAAAATACTAAGAGGGATTACATATTAAGCTTCTCATCAACAGTCAGGGTGAGGGCTGATCAAGTCACCGTTTCTCCTACTGTTCATTTCACTTTAACAGGTTTCCTTTTTGGTGCTCAGTTAGTTGTCACCTATCAAGGAGAACAAGTGGTATTTGTCCCTTTGGGATTGGCTTATTTCACTCAGCATAATGTTTTCCAAATTCCTAACAGGGATCACTTTTCAGTTAAAATTTAAACACCTAAGAATAATTGTGTTGGTTACAGAGTTCAACCAATGGTACTAGAACAAAAAAAAATACTAAAATGGATAAAGTATTACATTGTACATCAACCGTCAGGACAAGAGCTGATCAAATCACTGTTTCTCATAGTGTCCATTTCACTTCAACAAGTTTCCCGTTTGATGCTCAGTTAGTTGTCGCCAATCAGGAAGAACATATATTTGTCCCTTTGGGACTGGCTTAATTCACTCAGCATGATGTTTTCCAAATTCCTCCATCTTGTTGCAAATGACTGGGTTTCGTTGTTTTTGACTGCTGTATAGTATTCTATAGAGTACATGTCCCAAAATTTCTTTATCCAGTCTACTGTTGTTGGGCATTTGGGTTGGTTCCAGGTCTTGGCTATTGTGACTTAAATCTACGACCTGACACCATCAAATTATTAGCGAGCATTGGAAAAACCCTGCAAGATATAGGTACCGGCAATGACTTCTTGGAAAACACCCCAGAAGCACAGGCAGTCAAAGCCAAAATCAACTATTGGGATTGCATCAAGGTGAGAAGTTTCTGTACTGCAAAAGAAACAGGACAGTTAAGAGAAAACCGACAGAATGGGAAAATATATTTGCAAACTATGCAACTGATAAAGTGTTGATAACCAGAATCTACAAAGAAATCAAGAAACTCCACAAAATGAAAACAAACAACCCACTTAAGAGATGGGCCAAGGACCTCAATGGACATTTTTCAAAAGAGGAAATACAAGTGGCCAGCAGGCACATGAAAAAATGTTCAAGATCACTAGCAATCAGGGAAATGCAAATACAAACCACAATGAGGTTTCACCTCACCCCAGTTAGAATGGCTCGCATTCAGAAATCTACCAACAACAGATGCTGGCGAGGATGTGGGGAAAAAGGGACACTAACCCACTGTTGGTGGGAATGCAAACTGGTTAAGCCACTATGGAAGTCAGTCTGGAGATTCCTCAGAAACCTGAATATAACCCTACCATTCAACCCAGCCATCCCACTCCTTGGAATTTACCCAAAGGAAATTAAATTGGCAAACAAAAAAGAAGTCTGCACATTAATGTTTATTGCAGCTCAATTCACAATAGCTAAGACCATTTTTGTCTACTTCTATCTCTTTCTTTAATGTTTTCCAGTTTTCACAGTAGAGATTTTTTGCTTGGATACATTTTTCCCAGGATAGTTACATATTTTGTAGCTATTGTGAATAAGAAAAATCTTGAAAGTTTTCTTCCGAGACATGCTATTGTTTATGTATGTGAATGCTGTAGATTTTTGAGTGTTGATTTTGCATCTTGCCACTTTGCCAAACTCTCTCATGAGTTCCAATAACGTCTTAGTAGAATTTTCGGGTTCCCCTGTATGTTAGATCATCTCACCTGCAAATAGGGATAATTTGACTTCCTCCTTTGCCATATGTATCCTTTGATTACTTTTTCTTGTCTAATGGCCCTGACTAAAACTTGCAGAACTATATTGCATAGTAATCAGTTTACAGATTCAATATGATCCCAATTGAAATTCCAAAGATGTTGTTCTCAGTTCTGGAAAAAAAGACCATGGAATTCATATAAAATCATAAGAGATTAGGATTGGTAAAGCAATTCCAAACAATAAAACTAAAGCTGGGTGCATCACAATCCCCAGTTATTAAGCTACAAGGCAGCCGGCTCCACGGCTCACTGGGTTGGTCCTCCGCCTGCGGCGCCGGTGCTCCGGGTTCTCCCTGCACCCACATGGAAGACCAGGAGGAAGCGCCTGGTTCCTGGCTTCGGATCGGTGCAGTTCCAGTCACTGTGGCCATTTGGGGAGTGAACCTGTGGATGGATGATTTCTCTCTCTCTCTCTGCCTCTGCCCCTGCCTCTCTAACTCCGCTTTTCAAATAAATAAATAAATAAAAATTAAAAAAAAAACCTGACTCAGCCAGTGAAAATGTTCTCTGAAGTTATCTAAAATAGTTTACAGGTACGATTATATAAAATATACAGATTTTCTGAGATCTTTGAGTAAGTTCAAGGATAAGCACAGAATGATTTGTTTAAAAAAATTTATCATCAGTTGAGTGTTAATTATTCGGAGCTATGTCTATTGAAGTCCTTTGCCTATTTTTAAATTAGTTTATTTGGGTTTGTCCTATTGAGTTGTATTTAATTTTTTTTTGGAAAAGGCAAGATATACATTCCAGTGATTGAAATCATATGATCTCCTCAGGACTGAATTTGGTGCCTAAGCACCTAGTATTAACATTTCTTATTGCTTATTAAATTTTAACATTTTGAAATTAATGTATGTAATCTGGAATTATCTTTTCAGAAGTATAATGACAGTGTCATTTTATGGATTAATCTTTAGGACATCCAGTGGTGCAAAGACTTTTAGCAGTTGCAGTTTGAGTGACTTTGAAAGTTTCATTTCAAATCAGGATGCCAGCTGTCTTCAGAATAAACCACAAATGCAAAGACAGAAGAGAGCAGTGTGTGGAAATCGCATAGTAGAGACCGGTGAAGACTGTGATTGTGGTACACAGGAAGTAAGTCTTATAATTACTAAATTAATAAAACTCATTAATATATTATTTTAGTTCATCTCTTTCATAAATGTTTTGCATACATTTAAAAAATACTACCCCTAAAACTGTATATGTGAAATATAGGACATTTGTTCAGCTTAAAATTGTTTTAAATTTTTAATTTGAAAGAGTTTACAAATAAATTGTATCTATTATTATCTTTTTTTTTTTTTTGACAGGCAGAGTGGACAGTGAGAGAGAGAGAGAGAGAGAGAGAGAAAGGTCTTCCTTTGCCGTTGGTTCACCCTCCAATGGCCGCCGCGGCCGGCGCGCTGTGGCCGGCGCACCGCGCTGATCCGATGGCAGGAGCCAGGAGCCAGGTGCTTTTTCCTGGTCTCCCATGGGGTGCAGGGCCCAAGCACCTGGGCCATCCTCCACTGCACTCCCTGGCCACAGCAGAGAACTGGCCTGGAAGAGGGGCAACCAGGACAGAATCCGGCGCCCCGACCGGGACTAGAACCCGGTGTGCCGGCGCCGCTAGGCGGAGGATTAGCCTAGTGAGCCGCGGCGCCGGCTATTATTATCTTTAAATATTAAACATATTACCAAAATTATTGATGATGGGACAATAAGGGTATCTGGAAACAGCTTTTGCATCCCAGATTAAATGTGTAAGGATAAGATCTTTCCAATCTCTGCTTAATGTTTGGACTTTATATGTGTTTATTAAAATTGGTGTTTTAGCAGCCTTTCACATGCCTTTTAGGGCATTATTTCCTAGTGGATTCAGTAGTACGATAAGGGTGTCTGTATTAGTATTGTAATATAAACATACAGTGATTTTATCATTAGCTTGCTGGGGAAGCCCTGATAATACAACAAAATGCAAAGTGTCCAGGGTGCAATTCTTACAGGTATTTAAGTATTTACAGCCATACTGTCAGTGTGCCTGATTTACTTGATTAAAATGGATAGAAATCACATTAAGTTTTATCACCTGTATAGAGCTACATGAATGATTCACATCACATTGTTTTAATTATGTTTAACCACTTGGTAGAACATGTCCTCCCTATTTTTTAAAGCAATTTGAAATGTAACTTTATTTTTAAGCTTTTGATTTCTCAATAGTTTTAAATTAATGAAACAAAATTTGGGAAGGAGTCTTACCTGCTCCACACCCAAATTCCCCTTAACATATAAGTGTAATGTATTTGTCACAGTTAATGAGCTACACCATGATTCCCCTATTTTTAAAAACTCCAAACTCCCTCTTTGCTTCCTACCCTTCTCTGCCTCAATTCATTATCATTCTGTGTTTAGATTGATTTTTTTCTATTCAGCCCTCATGTATGAAAGAGAACATATGGTATTTGCTTTTCTGCATCTGACTTATTTCACTTAAAATGATGTCCTCCCATCCATTTTGCTGCAAAACACAGGATGTTATTAGTTTTAATGTCTGACCAGTATTTCATTGTATAAATGTGTATGTGTGATATTGCATTTCTTTATCCACTCATCTGAGGATTGACACATTGGTTTATTCATATCTTAGCTAATGTAAGCAGTGCTATCAAACACAGTGCAGCAGATGGTATCTTTAATACAATGATTTTATGTATTTTGGATGTATACCTAGTAGTTGGGTTGCTAGTCACATAGCAGTTCCATTTCCAGTTTTTAAAGAAATAGCTGCACTGTTTTCCACAATGTCCATGTTATGGTCAGTGGGACCCCTGGCTGTGGAACTTCCAGGCTCTTCTCTCTGTGCATGAATGAATTCAAGGTTGAGGCATAAAAGTATACAGTAAAGCAGGATTTATTGAAAGGTAAAGAGGTAGTACATGCTCAAGTAATAAGAGAAAAGAAGGTTAACAGACAGAGAAAATGAACAAAAAGAAAAACAACAAAAATGGACTCATCAATAAGGTTCAGATCATATTTTATACTATTGGCAGATGGTAGGGGTGGTGTCTGGGGTGAAACTTAGTTGAATATTTAAATGTGGGTGGAATTTTGGGGAGGACTTGAAGACCACCAGGTTCCATACCCTTTTATAGAAACACTAGAAATGTCATGGCATCAGGTGTTTAATGGGACTGGGAGATTTCCTCATGGTAATTTTCTTATAATAATTAATTATTAGGACCTAAAGGTCATCATATGGACACATCCTGCAGTCGTATTTGATATTTTCAGCTGACACTGCTTCTCGTTTGCAACACTGTAGAATGTGAAATTTCTACTGCATAGAAAAGGTGTGTGTATGTGGGGGGGTTGGTGGAACACAGAGGTGGGTTTGGGCTGTACACATAAAGAAGTTTGGTACCTACCAGAACAAGGAATTGGGTGATATGGATAGGGCTATCTGGTAGGCTGGGTAGGGTTGTTGCATGTGGGTCAGCTGTGGCTGCTGCATGGGCTTTCTAGTGCTGTCCTGTGGTAGGTCAGCTATGCTTGTTATATGGCAGATCGTAGTCCTTTTGCTAAAACTACCTATCTGCCCATATCATTTTTCCCATCAGGAGTTGTAATCCTTTATTCTTAGTAGGAGTTTCAGGGACGAAGGTTTGTCTTCTGTAACATCTTAATGCAGTATCAGGGCATTCTTCCAGGGACAGAATATCCCTGGCTGACTGATCTAAAAATGTTTGAGAAGGTAGAAGTCTGCAGTCAGTTGTTGGCAATGCCTGGAATCCCTGTGTGACCATTGTTTTGGCATGTAATTGTTGAATTATGGAAGAGACAAACTTGACAATGAAGAAGAAGATGGCAGTTGGGTAAAAAAACAAAGAATGTAGCAATCATGTCAGAGAAGGGGATATGCATAAAGCTGATTCCCATATGTTGTGAGTTGGTGGACTTCTTTTGCCAAAATCATAGAACCTACTGGCTTGTTTAGAAGTCCTTTTGATATCTCTTTCCATGAGCCCACTGTTATTAATGTAAATGTAGCAGGTTTGGTTATTCACTGGACCTATCCTGCCTTGTCCTACCAGTAGGTATTCTAGGGGTAGTTGTTTGTCCGTAACACTTCAGTTAGGGAATTCTAAAAATAATATAGTTGCTCTTGGGCCCTACCAGTGGTTTCTGCTGAGTTTTCCAAGGGAGCAGACAGATTCCTTAAAGCAACTTCATGAAATATATACCAAGATTCCCATGTTTTAGGGTAGAAAATCTTACCAGCGACTTTTTTTCTGTCAATAGCAGTTTCCCAGGATGAATAAGAAAAGTAGGAGCAGTGTGTCAGCTGAGAGTTGCCATGATGGGAGTCTTAATATGTGTCTCTTTAAGAAATGCACAATAAGAGAAATTTTACTTACATTTTTACTTTTTGAAGATAAACTTAAGGTTCTCAGTTGCTTCAAAAGAATAGGAAGAAATACACTATAGATATGCCTGTTAAGACTCAAGTGGTCGAGTTAGGGGTTTTATTTTCTAAATTTTAAGTGCAGTAGGAGTGGTAAGCAGAAGGTAGGGTCCCTTCCAATTAGGCTATCATTGATAAGAAGGTCCCCTCTTATTAAGATTTTATTAGGACTGGATCTCCTGGGAGAGTGATTGCTCATGAATTTTGGGATCTGGCATGATAGGAATCCTTTTTGCCATATTGTGTCATAGCCTTCTATACCTGTACTTGGCCAAAGTTGATAACATACTTTGTATGATCTTGAGTATCTGAATAAAAAAGGATGTCATTGTTGAGGAAGGGCCTCTGATTTAACATTGCAAAAGGTCTAAGGTAGCCTTGGTGCCATCCTCGTCCTAAGGAAGGCAATAGGCAATAACTAGTGTAAGATTATCGCTGGCCATTTTAACATTGCCTAAATATTGGAGTCCACAGAAGCAAGGTGGTGGGAATTGATTCCTGAATCTTCTGTGTTACTTTAGAGACAAAGGAGAGGCTGTTATCAGTTTGGAGCAAGACCAAATATAGGGTTATTTCCTTTAGTAGGATTTTGAACATTGTGTGCTGTTCCTATTTAGGTTGGAAAAGCCTCTTTCCATCAGATGCAAGTATCAATGAAGACTAGTCAATGTCTGTGACAATTTTCTAGTTTTATGCTAGTAAAGTCTATCTGCCAGTCTTAACCAGGGTAGGTTCCTCTCCTCTGCACAGACATGAGTAGGAGAGGTGGTTTGGTGTGGCCAGCAGGGTTATTTTGTAGACAGAGGTCCAGGATGAAGTAACCCTCCCCCCCCTTATAACAGTACATAGTCTTTTCCCTCCAAAGCCATAAGAGACTATATGCATTAGGGGCATTTTCCTGATACTTAGTCATGCATTTCTTTGAAATTTCCCATTAAGAGGCTATTGGTAGCATGACCTTATGATTTAAAGTTCACCACCTATTGCTAAATCTTTAGTTTAACCTCAGTGCTGGGCCCCTTCTATTTCTGTCATGGTACAGTAGGGATTTCAAGCTGCCTCTAAAGGTAGAGGTTTTACAGTCATTTCTATGGCTTTCTGAGTGGCAGCCTCCATTACTATCTAATCTTCCAGTTTATTTCCTTTTATGATATGGCTGATCCATTTCGGTGTCCTTTGCAATGGAAAACAGCCACTTTCAGAGCTTCCACAACTACCTAACGGTAACTATAATCTCTTGCCGTGTTAATGGGAGAATTCCTTTCTTTTTTTGCATTCAGTATACCCCTTATTATTCAAATTGCTATGTATTTGAAACAGAGCAGGCGCCATTTTGGACATATGTAAAGCAGCACCCACCATCAGCCAAGCAGAAAAACCTGATTCTGGGGGGTGAAATAACAGGAGGTTAGTACCTAGTGAATGTGTGGAGCTAATGAACTGAGACTGTGAAAAAAGAGACGGTGGGTAAGAGAACTCACGGAGTTCACTTGAGTACTCTCCTGAGACACTACAATTTGGTAACCTTGGCAACCCAGTGGGAGACTACAGGGGAATTTGAGCCCACACTGCGGGCAGAACAGATTCCTTGTGTGGTCCTTGGGAAAGAGTAGACAAATGTTATACCCATGGAGCCAGAGATCAGAAATGGACTACCTTCAATTCCACTCAGCTGTGTGAAATTACTTCCCTTCTGAATCAAAGAGAGAGAGAGAGAGAGAGAGAGAGAGAGAGAGAGAGAGAGAGAAAGATTTACCACGCCTAACCTGGGGGTGTCACCTTTGGCACACTCTTAACCCTGAAGAACCAAACAGAGCTCTCTGGCCACACCATTCTCAAGCTTCTAAGGCTCCAAAAAAAGCAGACAGTCCACTTAATACAGTCATAGTATAACAAGAAAAACCACCACAGCGAGGGAAGAAGAATCCAAAGAATATCTCCATAATGCCAAACAACAACAGGAAACAAGAACAAGGAAGACATTATGACGTCCCCAAATGAACAAGACACCCCAAGCCAAGATTATGAAGATGATGAGATAGAAGAAATGCAAGATACTGATTTCAAAAAATTTATGATAAGAACATTTAGAAGTTTTCAGAAACAAATTCTTGAACTACAGAAATTCTTACTGGACAGGATAGAAAATATCTGTCATGAAAAGGAAATCTTAAGGAGGAATCAAAATGAAATGCAGAAACTAGTAGAACAGGAAAGTGTGATAATGAAGAGAAATCAAAATGAAATGAAGAACTCAATAGATCAAATGACAAACACATTAGAAAGCCTTAAAAACAGAGTCAGTGAAGCAGAAGAGAGAATATTGGACTTAGAAGACAGAGCACAGGAAAGTATACAGTCAAACCAAAGAAAAGAAGAGGAAATTAGAAATCTAAAAAAATATTGTTGGGAATCTACAGGATACTATTAAAAAACCAACATTCGGGTTCTAGGAGTTCCTGAAGGCATGGAGAGAGAGAAAGGAATAAAATTCCTTTTTAGTGAGATACTAGCAGAAAACTTCCCGGGTTTGGAGAAGGACGGAGACAACCTAGTACAGGAAGCTCATAGAACGCCTAGTAAACATGACCAAAAGAGATCCTCACCATGACACATTGTAATCAAACTCACCACAGTGAAACAAAAAGAAAAAGATTCTAAAATGTGCCAGAGAGAAACGTCAGATTACTCTCAGAGGATCTCCAATTAGACTCACCGCAGACTTCTCATAAGAAACCCCACAGGCTAGGAGGGAATGGTGAGACATAGCCCAGGTACTAAGAGAGAAAAACTGCCAGCCCAGAATATTATATCCTGCAAAGCTCTCATTTGTAAATGAAGGCTAAATAAAGACCTTGCATAGCAAACAGAAATTTAAAGAATTTGTCACCACTCGTCCAGCCCTGCAAAAGATGCTTAAAGATGTGTTACACACAGAAACACAGAAACACAGTCATCAATATGAAAGAAGGTAAATGAAGGAAACCTCTCAGCAAAAGATCACAGGAAGTTCAAAATATATATTAGAAAATATCTTTGTGAAATTGGCAGGGCAAAGTTACTACATATCAATAGTCACATTGAACGTTAATAGCCACAACTCTCCAATTAAAAGACAGAGATTGGCTGGATGGGATAAGGAACAAAACCCATCTATTTACTGCTTACAAGAAACACATTTTCCAAAAAAGATGCATGCAAACTGAAAGTGAAAGGCTGGAAAAAAGATATATCATGCCAACGGAAATGAAAAAGAGCTGGCATAGCCATCTTAACATCAGACAAAATAAATTTTAACACAAAAAATGTTAAGAGAGACAAATCAGGGCACTATAAAATGATTAAGGGATGAATTCAACAGGAAGATAGAATGATTATCAATGTATATGCACTTAATTAGAGGGCACCGATTTATTTAAAATAGATGTTAAGGGACTTGAAGGGAGACTTAGACTCCAATACAATAGTGCTGGGGGACTTCAATACTCCACTCTCAGAAATAGACAGATAAACCAGACAGAAGATCAACAAGGACACAGTAGATTTATTTTTATAGCACAAATGGATCTAACAGATACATACAGAACTTTTCATACTACACTTAAAGAATTTATATTCTTCTCAGCAGTACCTGGAACTTATTCTAGGATTGACCACATATTAGGCCATAAAGCAAATCTCAGCAAATTCAAAAGAATTAGAATCATACCATGCAGCTTCTCAGACACAGTGGAATGAAGCTGGAAATTAGCAACTCTGGAATCCCTAGAGCATATGCAAACACATGGAGACTGAACAACATGCTCCTGAATGAACACTGGGTCATCAAAGAAATCAAAAGAGAAATCAAAAAATTTCTGGAAGTAAATGAGGATAACAGCACAACATATCAAAACTAATGGGATAGAGCAAAAGCAGTGTTAAGAGGAAAGTTTAAGCAATAGGTGCCTACATCAAGAAATTGGTAAGGCATCAAATAAATGAGCTTTCACTGCATCTCAAAGATCTAGAAAATCTGCAGCAAACCAGACCCAAATGTATAGGAGAAGAGAAATAATTAAAATCAGAGAAGAAATCAATAGGATTGAATCCCAAAAACATTACAAAAAATCAGCCAAACAAGGAGCTGGTGTTTTGAAAAAATAAATAAAATCGACACCCATTGGCCCAACTAACTAAAAAAGGAAAAGACCCAAATCAATAAAATGAGAGATGAAAAAGGAAACATAACAATAGACACCACAGAAATAAAAAGAATCATCAGAAATTACTACAAAACTTGTATGCCAGCAAACAGGGAATCTATCAGAAATGGATAGATTCATGGACACATGCAACCTACCGAAATTGAACCAGGAAGACATCGAAAACCTAAACAGACCCATAACTGAGAAAGAAACTGAAACTGTAATAAAGGCCCTACCAAAAAAGAAAAGCCCAGGACCGTATGGATTCACTGCTTAATTCTACCAGACATTTAAAGAACTAACTCCAATTATCTTCAACCTATTCAGAACAATCGAAAAAGAGGGAATCCTCCCAAATTCTTTCTATAAAGCCAGCATCAACTTAATTCCTAAGCCAGAAAAAGATGCAGCATTGAAACAGAATTGCTAGCCTGCGCCGTGGCACACTAGGCTAGTCCTCCACATTGCGGTGCGGCACACCGGGTTCTAGCCCCGGTTGGGGTGCCAGATTCTGTCCTGGTTGCCCCTCTTCCAGGCCAGCTCTCTGCTGTGCCCAGCAGTGCAGTTGAGGATGGCCCAAGTACTTGGGCCCTGTACCCCATGGGAGACCAGGAGAAGCACTTGGCTTCTGCCATTGGATCGGCGCAGCACGCCGGCCGCAGCACGCCGGCCGCGGCGGCCATTGGAGGGTGAACCAACGGCAAAGGAAAACCTTTTCTCTGTCTCTCTTTCTCACTGTCCAGTCTGCCTGTCAAATATTTCAATGCACAAAAATCAACAGCCTTTGTATACACAGGCAATGCCATGGCTGAGGAAGAACTTCTAAGATCAATCCCATTCACAATAGCTACAAAAACAATCAAATACCTTGGAATAAACTTAACCAAGGATGTTAAAGGTCTCTACGATGAGAATTACAGAATCTTAAAGAAAGAAATAGAAGAGGATACCAAGAAATGGAAAAATCTTCCATGCTCATGGATTGGAAGAATCAATATCATCAAAATATCCATTCTCCCAAAAGCAATTTATAGATTCAATGCAATACCAATCAAGATACCGAAGACCTTCTTCTCAGATCTGGAAAAAATGATGCTGAAATTCATATGGAGTCACAGGTGACCTTGAATAGCTAAAGCAATCTTGTACAACAAAAACAAAGCTGGAGGCATCACAATACCAGATTTCAGGACATACTACAGGGCAGTTGTAATCAAAACAGCATGGTACTGGTACAGAAACAGATGGATAGACCAATGGAACAGAATTGAAACACCAGAAATCAATCCAAACAGCTACAGCCAACTCATATTTGATCAAGGATCCAAAACCAATCCCTGGAGTAAGGACAGTCTATTCAATAAATGGTGCTGGGAAAACTGGATTTCCACGTGCAGAATCATGAAGAAAGACGCCTACCTTTCACCTTACACAAAAATTCAATCAACATGGATTAAAAACTTAAATCTACGACCTGACACCATCAAATTATTAGAGAGCATTGGAAAAACCCTGCAAGATATAGGTACTGGCAATGACTTCTTGGAAAACACCCCAGAAGCACAGGCAGTCAAAGCCAAAATCAACTATTGGGATTGCATCAAGGTGAGAAGTTTCTGTACTGCAAAAGAAACAGGACAGTTAAGAGAAAACCGACAGAATGGGAAAAATATTTGCAAACTATGCAACAGATAAAGGGTTAATAACCAGAATCTACAAAGAAATCAAGAAACTCCACAAAATGAAAACAAACAACCCACTTAAGAGATGGGCCAAGGACCTCAATAGACATTTTTCAAAAGAGGAAATCCCATTGGCCAACAGGCACATGAAAAAATGTTCAAGGTCACTAGCAATCAGGGAAATGCAAATCAAAAGCACAATGAGGTTTCACCTCACCCCGGTTAGAATGGCTCACATACAGAAATCTACCAACAACAGATGCTGGCGAGGATGTGGGGAAAAAGGGACACTAACCCTCTGTTGGTGGGAATGCAAACTGTTAAGCCACTATGGAAGTCAGTCTGGAGATTCCTCAGAAACCTGAAGATAACCCTACCGTTCAACCTAGCCATCCCACTCCTTGGAATTTACCCAAAGGAAATTAAATTGGCAAACAAACAAGCTGTCTGCACCTTAATGTTTATTGCAGCTCAATTCACAATAGCTAAGACCTGGAACCAACCCAAATGCCCATCAACAGTAGACTGGATAAAGAAATTATGGGACATGTACTCTATAGAATACTATACAGCAGTCAAAAAAAAACAAAACCCAGTCATTTGCAACAAGATGGAGGAATCTGGAAAACATCATGCTGATTGAATTGAGCCATTCCCAAAGGGACATATATCATATGTTCTCCCTGATTGGCGACTACTAACTGAGCACCAAGAGGGAAACTTGTTGAAATGAAATGGACACTATGAGAAACAGTGAGTTGATCAGCTCTTGTCTGACGGTTGATGTACAATGTAATACTTTATCCATTTTAGTATTTTTTTTTGTTCTAGTACCATTGGTTGAACTCTGTAATTAACACACAATTATTCTTAGGTGTTTAAATTTTAACTAAAAAGTGATCCCTGTTAGGAATTTGGAAAACATTATGCTGAGTGTAATAAGCCAATCCCAAAGGGACAAATACCACTTGTTCTCCTTGATAGGTGACAACTGAGCACCAAAAAGGAAACCTGTTAAAGTGATATGAATAGTAGGAGAAACGGTGACTTGATCAGCCCTCACCCTGACTGTTGATGAGCATCTTATTATGTTATCCCTCTTAGTATTTTTTTGTTTGTTCTACTTAATACTTTTGGTTGAATACTGTAATCAATACACAATTCTTCTTAAGTGCTGAAACTTAACTGAAAAGTGATTGCTGTTAAATATAAGAGTGGGAATAAGAGAGGGAAGACATGTGCAATTCGGGACATGCTCAAGCTGACTTACCTCAAACGGTAGGGTTAGAAACATACCAGGGGATTCCAATCAATCCAATCAAGGTGGTATGTACCAATGCCATCTCACTAGTCCCAGTGATCAATTTCTGTTCACAATTGATCATAATGATAGGACTAAGGACCAAAGGGATCACATAAACAAGAATAGTGTCTGCAAATACTAGCTGATAGAATCAAAAAGGGAGAGAATGATCCAACATGGGAAGTGAGATACACAGCAGACCCATAGAATGGCAAATGTCCTAACAGCACTCTGGCCTCATAATCAGCCCTTAAGGCATGCGGATCCGGCTGAAATGCCCATGAGAGTGTTTCAGGCATGGAAAGCCAAGACACTCTGGGGGGAAAAAAAACCTAAATGAAAGATCTCCACGAGTGAGATCCCAGTGGAAAGAACGGGTCATCAAAGAAGGAGGTACCTTTCTCTGAAGGGAGGAGAGAACTTCTACTTTGACCATGGCCTTGTCTAAATATGATCAGAGTCAGTGAACTCAGGGGGCTTCCATAGCCTTGGCAGCTCATGACAAGAGCCTAGGGTGATTACTGATGCCATAAACAAGAGTGTCAATTTGTAAAGTCAACAACAGGAGTCACTGTGCACTTACTCCTCATGTAGGATCTTTGTCCTTAGTGTGCTGTACATTGAGATTTAATGCTATAACTAGTACTCAAACAGTATTTTTCACTTTATGTTTCTGTGTAGGTGCAAACTGTTGAAATCTTTACTTAATGTATGCTAAACTGATCTTCTGTGTATAGAGAGAATCGAAAATGAATCTTGATGTGAATGGAAGGGGAGAGGGAGTGGGAAAGGGGAGGGTTGCGGGTGGGAGGAAAGTTATAGGTGGGGAAGCCATTGTAATGCATAAGCTGTACTTTGGAAATTTATATTCATTAAATAAAAGTTTAAAAAAAAAAGAGAGAATTGCTGACCAGAATCCCTGATGAACATAGATGCAAAAGTCCTCAAAAAATCCTCGGTAATAGTATGCAAAAACACATCAGAAAGATCATCAACCCAGACCTAATGGGATTTATCCCTGGTATGCAGGGGTGCTTCAGTGTTCACGAATCAATCAGTGTGATACACCACATTAACAGACTGCAGAAGAAAAACCATATGATTATCTCAGTAGATGTAGAGAAAGCATTTGGTAAAATAAAACCCTTTTATGATGAAAACTCTAAGCAAATTCGGTATAGAAGGAACATTCCTGAATATAATCAAAGCAATTTATGAAAAACCCATGGCCAGCATCCTATTGAATGGGGAATAGTTGGAAGCATTTCCACTGAGATCTGGTACCAAACAGGGATGCCCACTGCTATTCAATATACTTCCGGAAGTTTTAGAGCAATTAGGCAAGAAAAAGAAATTAAAGGGATACAAATTGTGAAGGAAGAAGTCAAACTATCCCTCTTTGCAGATGATATGTTTCTCTATTTAGGGGATCCAAAGAACTCTACTAAGAGACTATTGGAACTCATAGAAGAGTTTGGCAAAATAGCAGAATGTAAAATCAGAGCATAAATATCCACAGCCTTTGTATACACTGGCAATGCCATGGCTGAGGAAGAACTTCTAAGATCAATCCCATTCACAATAGCTACAAAAACAATCAAATACCTTGGAATAAACTTAACCAAGGATGTTAAAGATCTCTCTGATGAGAATTACAGAATCTTAAAGAAAGAAATAGAAGAGGATACCAAAAAATGGAAAAATCTTCCATGATCATGGATTGGATGATTTAATATCATCAAAATATCCATTCTCCCAAAAGCAATTTATAGATTCAATGCAATACCAATCAAGATACCGAAGACCTTCTTCTCAGATCTGGAAAAAATGATGCTGAAATTCATATGGAGACAAAGAAGACCTTGAATAACTAAAGCAATCTTGTACAACAAACACGAAGCCAGAGGCATCACAATACCAGATTTCAGGACATACTACAGGGCAGTTGTAATCAAAACAGCATGGTACTGGTACAGAAACAGATGGATAGACCAATGTAATAGAATAGAAACACCAGAAATCAATCCAAATTCCTACAGCCAAAACCAATCCCTGGAGTAAGGACAGTCTATTCAATAAATAGTGCTGGGAAAATTGGATTTCCACATGCAGAAGCATGAAGCAAGACCCCAACCTTTCACCTTACACAAAAATCCACTCAAGATGGATTAAAGATCTAAATCTATAACCCGAAACCATCAACTTAATAGAGAACATCGGAGAAACCCTGCAAGATATTGGCACAGGCAAAGACTTCTTGGAAAACACCCCAGAAGCACTGGCAGTCAAATCCGAAATTAACATTTGGGATTGCATCAAATTGAGAAGTTTCTGTACTGTGACAGAAACAGACAGGAAAGTGAAGAGGCAACTGACAGAATGGGAAAAAATATTTGCAAACTATGCAACAGATAAAGGGTTAATAACCAGACTCTACAAAGAGATCAAGAAACTCCAAAACAACAAATCAAACAACCCACTTAAGGATGTGCCAAGGACCTCAGTGGACATTTTTCAAAAGAGGAAATACAAGTGGCCAACAGGCACATGAAAAAATGTTCAAGATCACTAGCAATCAGGGAAATGCAAATACAAACCACAATGAGGTTTCACCTCACCCTGGTGAGAATGGCTCACATGCAGAAATCTACCAACAACAGATGCTGGATAGGATGTGGGGAAAAGGGACACTAACCCACTGTTGGTGGGATTGCAAACTGGTTAAGCCACTATGGAAGTCAGTCTGGAGATTCCTCAGAAACCTGAATATAACTGCATCATAAAACCCAGCCATCCCACTCCTTGGAATTTACCCAAAGGAAGTTAAATTGGCAAACAAACAAGCTGTCTGCACCTTAATGTTTATTGCAGCTCAATTCACAATAGCTAAGACCTGGAACCAACCCAAATGCCCATCAACAGTAGACTGGATAAAGAAATTATGGGACATGTACTCTATAGAATACTATACAGCAGTCAAAAACAATGAAATCCGGTCATTTGCAACAAAATGGAGGAATCTGGAAAACATCATGCTGAGTGAATTAAGCCAGTCCCAAAGGGACAAATAGCATATGTTCTCCCTGATCAGTGACAACTAACTGAGCACCAAAAAGGAATCCTGTTGAAGTGAAATGGATAACACAGGAAACAGTGACTTGATTAGCCCTTGTCCCGACTGTTGATGTAGAATTTAATGCTTTTAGTATTTTTTTGTCCTACTTAATACTATTGGTTGAACTCTTTAATTAACGCACAATTATTCTTAGGTGTTTAAATTTAACTGAAAAGTGATCTCTGTTAAATATAAGAATTGGAATAAGAGGGAGGAGATGTAGAATTTGAGACATGCTCAAGCTGACTTACCACAAATGGTGGAGTTAGAAATATGCCAGGGAATTCCAATACAATCCAATCAAGCTGGCATGTACCAATGCCATTTCACTAGTACAAGTGAACAATTTCAGTTCATACTGATAGGACTAAGAACCAAAGGGATCACATAAACAAGAATAGTGTCTGCAAATACTAGCTGATAGAATAAAAAAGGGAGAGAATGATCCAACATGGGAAGTGAGATACACAGCAGACCCATAGAATGGCAGATGTCCTAAACAGCACTCTGGCCTCAGAATCAGCCCTTAAGGCATTTGAATATGCCTAAGGATCCCATGAGAGTATTTTAGGCATGGAAAGCCAAGACACTCAGGTGAAAAAAAAAAAAAAAAGGAGGATCTAAATGGAAGATCTCTGCCTGTGAGATCCCAGTAGAAAGAACGGGCCATCAAAGAAGGAGGTACCTTTCTCTGAAGGGAATAGAGAATTTCCACTTTCACTATGACCTTGCCTAAATATGATCGATGTCAGTGAACTCAAAAGGCTTCCATAGGCTTGGCAACTCGTGACAAGAGCCTAGGGTGATTACTGACGCCATATACAAGGTGTCAACTTGTTAAGTCAACAACAGGAGTCACTGTGCACTTACTCCTCATGTAGGATCTCTGTCCATACTGTGTTTTTCAATGTGAATTAATGTTATAACTAGTACAACTACTACTCAAACAGTATTTTACACTTTATGTTTCTGTGTAGGTGCAAACTGATGAAATCTTTACCGTATATATACTAAATTGATCTTTTGTATATAAAGATATACAATGAATGAATTTTTTATGTGAATGGAATGGGAGAGGGAGTGGGAGATGGTAGGGTTGTGGGTGGAAGGGAATTTATGGGGGGGAAGCCATTGTAATCCATAAACTGTACTTTGGAAATTTATATTTACTAAATAAAAGTTAAAAAATAATAGATTATTGAGGTAAACATGTTAGTGGAGGTTACCAAAGCAGTTTTCAAAGTGATTATGTAATTTTACACTTTATAGTTAACATATTGAACTTTTTTTAAAAAGAGATTTATTTATTATTTGAAAGAGTTACACAGAGAGCAGAGGCAGAGAGAGAAAGAGTTCTTCCATCTGCTGGTTCACTCCCCAGTTGGCCAAAACCACCAGAGCTGTGCCGATCCGAAGCTAGGAGCCAGGAGCTTCTTCCGGGTCTCCCATGTGGCCCAAGGACTTGGGCCATCCTACACTGCTTTCCCAGGCCATAGCAGAGAGCTGGATAGGAAGTGGAGCAGCCGGATCTTGAACCAGAGCCCATATGGTATGCCAGCACTTCAAGCCAGTGCGTTAACCTGCTGCACCACAGCACCGGCCCCAACATAATGAACTTTTAGTCCCTTTGTATCCTCACCAAAATTTGATGCTGTCACCCTGTGATGTTTTGTGTTTGTACATTATGGAGTTACTAAACAAGCTAACTAATTCATCACCTCACACCCATCATTTCTGTGGTTAAAGCATCGGCAAAATCTATTGCATAATCAATTTGAAGTATATGAAGTTATTTCAAAGGTGCATGCAAGACTAGGGAATTATCCCCCTCATTTAACTCTCATGTTTTTTTTTTTTTTTTGATAGGCAGAGTTAGTGACAGAGAGAGAGAGAGAAAGCTCTTCCTTGTTCCATTGGTTCACCCCCAAGTGGCCACTACAGCCAGTGCATTGCAGCCGGTGCGCTGCACCAATCTGAAGCCAGAAGCCAGGTGCTTCCTGGTCTCCCATGTGGGTGAAGGGCCCAATGACCTGGGCCATCTTCCACTGCCTTCCCGGGCCACAGCAGAGAGCTGGACTGGAAGAGGAGCAACCGGGACAGAATCCAGTGCCCCTACCGGGACTAGAACATGGGGTGTTGGTGCCGCACATGGAGGATAAGCCTAGTGAGCCACGGTGCAGGCACTGACTCTCGTTTGATACCCTTATTCAAACTCTATCCTCTCCTTTCCCTCCCAGCCTCTAATATAATTACCAGTGGGTATTCAGAAAGCATAGTTGGGTGACTGTAGTTCATAATAACTTATTATATATTTTATGAATAGTGTAGAAGAGTCCCATGCTTCCAATGATAAAGTAATGTCAAAGAATGGAAATAATGTATTATAATGATTTGATCAATTGCACATTGTGTACTTGTTTGAAATATCACAGTAAATATCAATAATTATTAATATTTTTCAAAAGAGAAAAGAACATGGATGTGTGTTCTGAAAATGCTATACATGGATTTCAAAAAATTTTGCACCTAAATAAACTTATCTCTTCATTACATTCATTACCATCCTGTGTTAGAGATCACTAAAGGTTATTTGTCCTAGCTGAAGCTTTATACTCTTTAATCAACACCTCTCCTTGCTCCATTTACTGCCTTTTCTCAGCCTCTGGTAATCTCCATTTTAGTCTCTACTTCCATGTGTTTGACTTTAATAGATTCCACATATAAGTGTGATCATGTAGTATTCATTTTATATGCCTAGATTATTTCATGTAGTATAATATCCTCTAGATTTGTCTATGTTGTTGAAAATGACAGGATTATCCCCTTTTTAAAACCTGAATACTATCTCACTGCATATGTGTATGTGTCTGTATGTGTATGTTTATATATATATATATATATCAATTTTTATCTACTTATTTGCTGATGGATACCTTGCTTGCTTCCATATAAGCTATTATGATAAGGCTGCAATGATCATTACACAAGAGGGAAGATATCTCTTTAACATACTAACTCCTTTGGATTTATGTCCCGAAGTGGGATAGCTGGGTCATATGATAATATATTTTTCATTTTTGTGGAAATTTCATATTAGTCTCCAAAAAGGCTGTTATTAATTTACATTCCCACTAACAGTGCACAACTGTCTCCCTTCTTTTAAATTTTTTTTTTATTTTTACTTTTGACAGGCAGAGTGGACAGCGAGAGAGAGAGAGAGAGACAGAGAGAGAAAGGTCTTCCTTTTGCCATTGGTTCACCTTACAATGGCCGCTGCGGCCGGCGCGCTGATCCAAAGGCAGGAGCCAGGTGCTTCTCCTGGTCTCCCACGGGGTGCAGGACCCAAGCACTTGGGCCATCCTCCACTGCACTCCTGGGCCACAGCAGAGAGCTGGCCTGGAAGAGGGGCAACCGGGACAGAATCCGGCTCCCCAACCGGGACTGGAACCTGGTGTGCCGGTGCCACAGGCAGAGGATTAGCCTACTGAGCCACGGGCCGGCCAACTGTCTCCCTTTTTACTACATCCTCACCAATATTTGTTATCTTTTAAAAAATATTCAATCTTTACTATTTCCAAATTTAGAAAAGTTTTAGCAACAATTGCTTCTGATACTTTTTTGCCTCCAACCTTCTACAATACCCAGCTTTTGCCCCAGTTTTTGAAACTCTAATTGTACACAAATTAGACTGCTTTATACTGTCCCACAGTTCATGGAACCTCTTTTTTGGCATATTATCTGCCTTTACTTCTGTTGAAATAGACTTTAGTCACTGTTTCTTCAGGTTTACCTAAGTTTCTCTTCAAGGTCTAGGATATCGTTAAACCCATGAAGTGATGACTAGTATGCAGAATTCTGAACTTCTTTCTTTTAGTAGCTCACTGTTCAACAGTAATCCATCAAAGAGCCATTTTTGTCTTTTTAAGTCAATGAAATTATCACATTCTCCTTCAGAAAATTCCTGCGGGTGGTAGGCTGGTAACTTAGGGTTTATTACATTTGTTTTTGTTCTCTAAAGACAATTGCCTATTGTCTACCTTCTGGAAAATGATTATTTCATATATCTTCCTCAATTCTCTAGTAGGATAAGAAGGTAAGTAGGGTATCAGTTACTTCATATGACTTGATATAAATGACTTACATTAATATTTTAAATATAGAGAGATGCTAAATATATCAATGATAGCAATATTCATCTTTCCCCAAATTCAAAAGTTATGCCCAACAAATATAGTCCATATTAAAGTTTGTGTTATTGTAATGATGTATTTTCACTTGTACATTGTACTACTTAACAGCAATGTGGGCCTCAAAAATGTTGTGATCATCGAACTTGTAGGCTGAAGGAAGGACTAGATTGCTTTGAAGGACCCTGTTGCTCAGAATGCCGTGTAAGATTTATAGATATGAACATTTTCTGTGTGTGTGTTAATTATTTGTGGGATACTTTAGAAAACTTATAATTAAGCTATCAGTCAAAATAAGTGATTTTTAAATAAATTATACTTAATAAATATAGGACCAGATTTCTGATTTTGTGAACTTTTGTTGGTTTTTAGGGCCTCTTTCTTTCTTTCTTTTGACAGGCAGAGTTAGACAGTGATAGAGAGACAGAGAGAAAGGTCTTTCTTCTGTTAGTTCGCCCCCCAAATGGCCGCTATGGATGGCGCACTGCACCAGTCTGAAGCCAGGAGCCAGGTGCTTCTCCTGGTCTCCCATGCAGGTGCAGGGCCCAAGCACTTGGGCCATCCTCCACTGTCTTCCCGGGCCACAGCAGAGAGCTGGACTGGAAGAGAAGCAACCAGGACAGAACCGGCGCCCCATCCGGGACTAGAACCCTTTGTGCTGGTGCCGCACGTGGAGGATGAGCCTAGTGAGCTGCGTCGCCAGCCAGGGCCTCTTTCTAATATCAGTATTTTCAGTAGCTTTTTTTTAAAGTCTTGATTTATTAATATTATAGAACTCCTTATTACTGAAGGTCTTCACTTAAAGGGAGAGTTGTTCATTCCTCCATGTATTACAATTTTATAAATAAAAATATTTTATAAGTAAAACAGTTATTGATTATGATAAATATCTATAAATATGATTTTGAGAGATGTAGAAAATTTCTAAAAATATACGGAGTGAAAATTACTAGGTACAGTATTTTAGAAATAGTATCTGTAGCAAAAATTTAAGCTATGGACTTTTTATTTAAAGATTGTTTTAACTGAAGGATTTCAGTGGCGTTTGTATGGTGAACAGCTTGACTTCTGTTCCCTGTTTGCCTTTTCAGCCCCCTCATTGTATTCATAACAGATGCATCTTATGAGAAAACCTCTTTTGAACTACCTATCTTGGGTTCTATATGACTGACTGTCCTTGACTAACACAACTTTTTGTTTTTTTTTTTTCTTATTATACGATTGCATTCTTACTTCTGTAATGTTTCATATAAATTAGAAATGATTTAATAAATATGAGATATGTTCTCTTTAAAATTCTTTATATAAATTTTATTAATTCTATTTAAAAGGAGTTATTTAACTGGAAGACATCTAGGAGGATTGCCAGTAGGTTCTTTCTTCTTCAAAAATGTCTATAATTGAACTTATTTTTCCCTTTGCTCTTTCTATTATTTGTCTCTCACATTTGTCACAAAATTTTGAGGTATTCTATCCTTTCCTAGTTAGATAGGGTTATTTTATTTGTAAATTGACTAGATTACACTATTTTTACCCAAAAGGAATAATTTTCAAAGCTGTATTTGATCTTTATTCCCTTACACTGAAAAAACAAATAAAATTTTGACTTTGATGTCATACTTGTGATATACTGTTTCTGGTTCTTTTATCTTCTGATTTTAGTTGATAACATTTATAAGCTTTTGATTATAAAGTAAATTGAAAGCATGCCATTGCAAAAATCAAAGTAGGGAAGGAAATAGAGAGCATGGGAGTTAGGGAGGGAGGTTGGGAAGTATCATGCTCTTAAAACTGCATATATGATGTACACAAATCTGTCCCTTTTATAAAACTAAATAAAAACTTTAAAACTTTTCATTTTTAAATTATTAAAATATTGATGTACAAAAAGATATTGCTAGGTGTTACTGAATAAAAGGTGCAGGGTGCAAATTACTGACATAACTTTAAAATAAATATTGACAAACACAACAATATATGAATAATTCCTTTTTATATTTTATTTGTCATTAGTTTAAGGGCCATGATATTGTGTGCAGGAATCCTAAACATCATGAATGTGATTTCTTTGACTATTGTACTGGAAGATCAGCACAATGTCCTGAGGACAGGATCATAATGAATGGACATCCATGCAGAAAAGGCACATCTATGTGTTTTGAAGGAGACTGCCCAGATCTTAATGAACGTTGTCGTAACTTGTTTGGCCCAAGTAATACATTTTTTTAATCTAAAAAGTTGGCTCTCTCTGAAAAATAAAAATTTTATGTTTTTAGATGTATAACTTGATGTTTTGGTATACGTGTATGTTGCAAAATAGTCACCACAATTAAGCTAATTAAAATACTCATCATCTCACATAGTTACCATTTTTGTTTTAAAATTTTGGTTTACTATTTTAGATTTCTTAGGAAATTTCATATTTTCAATATAGTATATATCATGTACTGTAGTCACACTGATGTATTTTAATGTCAATTTATTCATTTTTGAACTGACAGATTGTACAGATTGACCAACATCCCAATTTGCACATTGCTCTAGACTCTGGAAAGCACCTTTCAATTTTCTGTTTCTATGAGTTGGCAATTTTAGATTCAACATCGAAGAATTTTAATTTCCTTCTATATCCAGCTGGATCGTTTTCCTTAAGATAATGTCCTCCAACTTCACCCATGTTGTCACAAACAGCAACATGTTCTTTTTTGACATTGAGAACTTTATTTGACATTATTCCTTGTATCATATATAGCAACTTGTTGAGTATTCACATCTCTATGGGTTAGGTACTATTATTCTTCCCATTAAATATATGTGTATTAAAGAAACTGAGTAACCAACTCAGGGTAATACAACTATTTATAGTCAGAGATGAGATTCAATCCAAGGCAGTCTAACTGCAGTCTTTGCACTTCCCCAGTACACAGTCTTGCCTATTTTAACCAAAAAAAGCACGATAATCACTAGTATCTGTACTTCCTTCTCTTTTTTCCACAAAAATTTTTTATTTAATAAAGAGAAACAATACATTTCATAAATAAAACTATTCTTTCCACCATGCCTACCCTACTACCCACACTCTCACTTCTCTTTCTACTCACTCTCCTATTTCCATTATTTTTTACTAAGATGTGTTTTCAAATAACTTTATGTAGATGTGATTAACTGTATACTACATAAAGAGTTCAAGAAATAGTATGAAAAAAGAAACTGTTCCTCAATAGTTGAGACAAGGGCTGTTCAAAGGCATTGCATTTCAAAGTGTCAATGTCACTTCTATAGATTACCTTTGGGTGCTCTATTAGTTATCACAGTCCAGGCAGAACTTAAGGTATTTGTCCTTTTGGATGCCTTATTTCACTAAGGATGATGTTTTCCAGTTTCATTCAGTTTGTTGCAAATGACAGGATTTCACTTTTTTTAAAAAATCTATAGTATTCCATGGTGTATATATCCAGTAATTTCTTTATCCAGTCTTTTTTTTTTTTTTTTGGACAGGCAGAGTGGATAGTGAGAGAGAGAGAGACAGAGAGAAAGGTCTTCCTTTTGCCATTGGTTCACCCTCCAATGGCCGCCATGGCTGGTGCACTGTGGCTGGTGCACCGCGCTGATCCGAAGGCAGGAGCCAGGTACTTCTCCTGGTCTCCCATGGGGTGCAGGGCCCAAGCACTTGGACCATACTCCACTGCCTTCCCGGGCCACAGCAGAGAGCTGGCCTGGAAGAGGGGCAACCGGGACAGAATCCGGTGCCCCGACCGGGACTAGAACCCAGTGTGCCGCTAGGTGGAGGATTAGCCTATTGAGCCACGGCACTGGCCTTTATCCAGTCTTAAGTTGACAGACATTTGGGTTGATTCCTTATATTATCTATTGTGAATTGAGCTGCAATAAACATGGAGGTCAGATAACACTGTCATATGTTGTTTTCATTTCCCTTGGGAGTGGGATGCCTGGGTCATATGGTATGTATATATTCAGATTTCTGAGGTATCTCCATACTATCTTCCAAAATAGCTGTACCAGTTTACATTCCCAGCCAATAATGGTTTAGGGTACCTTTCTGCCACATCCTTGCCATCTTTTATTGTTTGTTGATTTCTGTATGAAGCCCATTCTAATGAGGGTGAAGTGAAACCTCATTGTAGTTTTGATTTTCATTTCCCTAACGTCTAGTGATCCTGAACATTTTTTCATGTGTCTATTGGCCTTTTAGATTTCTTCTTTTGAGAAATGCCTGTTTAATCCCTTTGTCCAGTTCTTAACTGGGTTGTTTGTTTTGTTGTTGTTGAATTTCTTGAGCTCTTTATAAATTCTGGTTATCAATCCTTTATTAGTTGTATAGTTTGCAAATAATTTCTCCATTCTCAAATATTTTTCCCTCTTTGCTGACTTTTTCTTTTGCAGTGCAGAAGTTTCTCAGCTTAATGTATTCCCCGTTGTCAATTTTGGATTTGATTGCCTGTGCCTCTGGGCCCTTTTCCAAGAAGCCTGTGCCTATGCCAATGTCTTGCAGGATTTCCCCAATGTTCTCTCTCTCTCTCTCTCTTTTTTTTTGGCTTTGCATGACATAGGTGTTAGGTAAATGCCTTTTTTTTAACTTTTATGTAATCAATATAAATTTCCAAAGTGCAGCTTATGGATTACAATGGCTTCTTTGATGGTATCAGTTCATAGCTTCAGGTCTTTGATCCATTTTCATTGGATTTTTGTATAAGGTGTAAGGTAAGGATTTTGCTTCATACTTCTGTATGTGGAGATCCAGTTTTCCCAGCACCATTTGTTGAAGAAACTGTCTTTGCTCCAGGTATTGATTTTAGCACCTTTGTCAAAGATTAGTTAGTTGTAGATGTGTGGATTGTCTTCTGGAGTTTCTGTTCTGTTCTATTGGCCTATCCATCTGTTTTGTAGCACTACTAGGCTATTTTGGTTGGGGGTATGTCTTGAAATCTAGTATTGCGGTACCTCTGGCTTTGCTTTTCTTGCATAAGATTGCTATAGCTATTTCGGGTCTCCTATTTTTGCATACAAATTTTCAGCATCATTTTTTCTATATCTGAGAAGAATGTCCTTGGTATTTTGATTGGTATTGCATTGAATCTGTAAGTTTTTTTCGGTAGTATGGACATTTTGATGATATTGACTATTCTAATCCATGAACATGGAAGATTTTTGTTTGTTTTCTTCTATTTCTTTCTTTAATGTTTTATAAATCTCACCATAAAGATCTTTGACATCCTTGGACAAATTTATTCCAATGTATTTGACTTTTTTGTAGCTATTGCGAATGGGTTGGCTCTTAGAAGTTCTTTCTCAGCCATGGCATTGTCTGTGTATACAAAGGCTGTTGATTTTTGTGTGTTGATTTTATATCCTGCCACTTTACCAAACTCTTCTGTGAGTTCCAGATCTTTGTGGGAATGCTTCCAATCTTTCTGTATTCAACAGGATACTGGCCATGAGTTTCTCATGAATTGTGTTGAGGAATGTTCCTTCTATAGCCTATTTGCTTGAAGTTTTCATCATTTAAAGGAGTTATATTTTATCAAATGCTTTCTCTGCCTCTATTGAGATAATCATATTGTTTTTGTTCTTCAATTTGTTAATCTGATGTATCACATTTATTGATTTGTGAATGCTGAACCATCTCTGCATACAAGGGATAAATCCCTCTTGGTCCAGTGAATGATCATTCTGTTGTGTTGCTGGATTTGATTGGCTAGTATTTTGCAGAGGTTTTTTGCATCTATGTTCCTCAGGGAAATTCGTCTGTAGTCCTCTTTCTCTGTTGTTTGGAATTAAGTTGGTACAGGCTTCATAGAAAGCGTTTGGGGGGATTCCCTCCCTTTCAATTTTTTTGAATAGATTGGAAGAAGTGAAGTTAGTTATTCTTTAAATTTCTGGTAGAATTCAGCAGTGAAACCATTGAGTCCTGGACTTTTCTTTGCTGGGATGGTATTTATCACTGATTCAACTTCTAGCTTGGTAATTGGTCAGTTTAGGTTTTCTGTGTCTTTATGGCTCAATTTAACTAGGCTGTATGTTTCCAGGAATCTATCCTTTTCTTCTAGGATTCCTGATTGTTTGGCATACAGCTCTTTGTAGTAATTTCTGATGATTCTTTTTATTTATGTGGTATCTGTGGTCACATTTACTTTTTCACCTCTAATTTTATTGATTTGGGTCTTCCCCGTCTTTTTTTGTTTAGTTAGGTCAGTGGTGTGTCAATTTTGTTTCAAAAAACCAGTCTTCATTTTCTTTATCTTTTGTATTATTTTTGTTTCAATTTTGTTTCTTCTCTAATTTTTATTATTTTTTTCTCCTACTAGTTTTGGGGTAGGATTGCTGTTGTTTTTATAGATCTTTAATATACATTGATAGCCCATGTACTTGGTACCTTTTCAGCTCTTGATGTAGCCACCAATAGCTATAAGCTTTCCTCTTAACACTGCTTTTGCTTTATCCCATACATTTTGATAGGTTGTATTGTCAATCTTCATTCATTTTGAGAAAATTTTTTGATTTTTCTTCTGATTATTTCAATCACCCACTGTTCATTCAGGAGCATGTTGTTCAGTCTCCATGTCTTTACATGTGTTCTAGAGATTCTTGAGTTGTTGATTTCCAGCTTCATTCCATTGTAGTCAGAGAGGATGCATGGTACGATTTAGAATTTTTTGAATTTGCTGAGACTTGCTAGATGGCCTAGCCTGTGGTTTGTTGAGAGAAAGTTCCATGCGCTAATGAGAAGAATGTGTATTCTACAACTGTAGGATGAAAGCTCTGTAAATATCCATTAGACACATTTAGTCCACAGTGTTGATTAACTCTGTTGTTTCCTTGCTGATTTTCTGTCTGGTTGATTTGTCCATTGCTGCAAGTGGGGTATTGAAGTCCCCAATTACTATTGTATTGTAGTCTATGTTTCCCTTTAGATCCATTAATACTTCTTTTAAATCACTGTTTTCCTGTAATTAGGTGCACATATGTTTATTATAGTCACATCTTCCTGTTGAATTGATCTATTAATCATTACATAGTGTCCTTCTTTGTCTCTTTTAACAATTTTTGTGTTAAAGTCTACTTTGACATTAGGATTGCTACACCAGCTGATTTTTGGTTTCTGTTAACATGGAATATCTTTTTCTATCCTTTCACTTTCAGTCTGTGTATGTATCCTTGTTGGTGAGATGTGTTTCTTGTAGGCAGCAAAGAGATGTTTTTCTTTTTGAAAGATTTTATTTATTTATTTGAAAGGTAGAGTTACAGAACGTGAGCGGGAGAGTCAGAGAGAAAGGTCTTCCTTCTGTTGGTTCACTCCCCAATTGGTCACAACGGCCGGAACTGCACTGATCAGGAGCCAGGAGCTTCCTCCGGGTCTTCCACATGGCTGCAGGGGCCCAAGGACTTGGGCCATTCTCTGCTTTCCCAGGTCACGAAAGAGAGCTGGATTGGAAGTGGAGCAGCTGGGACTCAAACTGGCGCCCATATGGGATTGTGGTGCTTCACGCCAGGGCTTTAACCCATTGTGCCACAACTCCTGTGCTTTGTTTTTTTAATCCATTTAGCTAGTCTGTATCTTTTTAACTGGAGAGTTGAGGCTATTTACATTCAAGGTGACTATTGATAAGTAATGACTTGACCCTGCCATTTTTCCGTAACTATTCCTATCATTTACTTTGCATTTCCTTTTATTGGGAGATTTTCTGCCTTCACCTTCTTTCATAATGATGACCATGTTTCTTTTCTTCTGAGGCTGGGTATTATTTCATGTCTGAGTTGTTTGTGTGTGCTATTGTGTGTTTGTATGTGTGTGTATCTATATCTCTATATCTATATATATGTATACATATGTATGTATGTATACATATATATCATGCTTTTGTCCATTCATCCATTGACAGAAATTTAGATTGTTTCTAAACCCTGGATATTGTGAATAATAAAACAGTAAGTATGGTGGTGTACATATTTTTTTACTTACTGACTTCATTTCTTCTGAATGTATGATGTAGTTGTATTTTAATTTTATTTCAGGATGTTTCATATTATTTTCCATGGTAGCATGGGTTTTATTCTTACCAACATAGCAATGTACACAGGTTCATCTTTTCCATATTCTTACTCACACTTAACAACCTTTTGTCATTTTGATAATAGTAATTATAACAGTTGTGAAGTGATATCTCATTATGGTTTTGTTTTGCATTTTCCTGATGAGTATTGATGTTGGGTATTGTCTCATATTCCTTTTTGTGATTTTTATATCTTACTTGAAGAAATTTTTCAGTCCTCTCCTCATTTAAAAATATGGTTTTTATATGTTTTTGCTATGAGTAGTGTGAGGTCTTATATATATATATATATACACACACACACACACACACTTGTATACATATACATGAAATTATGAAATTAACCCCTTATCAAATCAATGACTGATGATGTTTTCATATATATATATATATATGTATATATATATATATGCCTTTCATTTTATTTGTTATCTTTTCTGTGGAGAAGCTTTGTAGGATATGACATCTTTAATCCTTACACACCCACACCCACACACACACATTTATCTACAAAGGACAATAGCCTTGGGAGGCCTCCAAGACCCATTTAAGAGCCTCCATTGCAACAATAAAGGGGAAAACTCTGCAGATAGAATTGCCAAGTAGAGCAATATATAAGATTTCTGGAGATGGCTAGGAATATAGTTTCAGGAAAAGTGCTATAACGTCATCTACTCAACAGATGTCACTGTGATCTCCAGTAGTCAGATCTACAGAGAACAATGGCATTTTCCACAGAAATAACCAACAGCTGAAGGAGACAGCCATACTCCACATTTGTCCCTACAAGTGTGACAAGAGTCACACTGTGGCCTTGCCATGAAGTTAGAGCTGCCACTATTCTCAATCCTGTGTGGCTCTTTATCCCAGAGCCATGACTGTTCCACCCACACTCACTTTCCAGATCCCATTTCTGCGACTACTCCATGCTTGTTAGTGTTGCAGATTCTCTGTGGCCTAAATGTATACCTATGAAACACTAGAGCTACTATAGCTAAGGACTGTCCTGGACTCTGACATTTTTGGACTACAGATACCAGTTATACAGCCAGTCTGAGTGTCCACATCTTGATCATTTGAGCCACAATCACAGACACTTCTAATTCCTAGAGTTTCTCTGGTTTTACACTCTATAATCTGGTTTCTTATATATCTTGTTTGTATACGTACTCAGAAAAACTGCCACTTCCCTATTCATACCTGAAATTCAGACTTCCACCCTCTGACTATTACACTAATACTCAGCTCTTACACATCATTACCATTGTGCAAATGGGACACCATTTTCTACTGTACCAGTGCCACCACTCTTTAGGACCTTAGAGTGTTGGTTGCTCCACATGTGCTGGTGCTTCAGACCCTGGCTGAGTGGCCAACTGACTGTGTGCAATACACATCAGTGAACACATCAGTGAAATCACTCCAGGGCTTGACCTAGTTCCAAGAAAAATCTCCATGGAGTATTACTTTCCCAATGGGAGAAAAAGTAAGCGTGAGTACCCCAGAATCCATTGCCCTCAAAACAACCCTGTTTTAGATACAATAGGTTTAGCTACTGATGACCCAGGAGTCTTTTCTAATGTTGAACTCAGGTTATAGAACTTCAAAGAGACTATACTGGTATACTGTCATTAGAGACAGAACCAACCCACACAACTCAGCAGACAACCTTGAATTTGCACCTCGGTGAAGGTTTTCCCCCCACTATAAGCAATCTATAAATCGTGGAAGAACTGCGTACTTTTATTTTTAAAGATTTTATTTATTTATTTGACAGGTAGAGTTACAGACAGTGAGAGAGACAGAGAGAAAGGTCTTCCTTCCGTTGGTTCACTCCCCAAATGGACACAACAGCTGGAGCTGCACCAATCCGAAGCCAGGAGCCAGGTGCTTCTTCCTGGTCTCCCATGCAGGTGCAGGGGCCCAAGCACCTGGGACATGCTCCACTGCTTTCCCAGGTCATAGCAGACAGCTGGACTGGAAGAGGACCGGGACTAGAACCGGCACCCATATGGGATGCTGGTGCTGCAGGCAAATGCCTGACAAGGATTCAACAATAATCATTCTAAGGATCCTCACTGAACTACAAAAGAAAAAGTAAACATGAATGAAATCAGGCAGAAAATAAACAAAACAAAAAGTTTAAAAGAGATGAAAATTATAAAAAAGAATCACACATAAATAGTTAAGCTTAAGGGTACAATTAATGAAATGAAAAATGCAATGAGAAAATTAACAACAGAATTCGTAAAGTAAAAGAAAGATCTTTGAACTTGAAGATATAGAGGAGAAAAAAAAGAGAAGAATGAAATGGAATGAAGGAACCAAGAAAAATTGATACTGTACCAGGAGTGCTAACACTATAAGAGTTAAGAAAGAAGAGAAAAGTAAAGGAACAGAAGATTGTTTAAGGAAATAATAGGTGAAAACTTTTATAAATAGATAAAACATTATAAAAACCGAGGGACTGGAAGCTTTGTATTTAGGTAGGTTCAATCCAAATAAGACTACCCCAAAATATATTACACTCAAGCTGTCAAAATTCAATGAGAATTAATTTTGGAAATAGCCTTTGTATGAAAATTCATACAAAGGAATACAAATGGGGCTATCAGTATACTCCTTGAAAGAAACTTTGCAGGTGACTAGAGTGGGATGATATTCTGATAGTGCTGAAAGAAAAAATGCTAATGAAGAATACTGGATTTGAAAAAAACTGTCCTTCAGAGATAAAGATAAAACCTTCTAAGACAAAGTCTCACCAAAATGTCTGTCCTACAAGAGATTCTGATGGGATTTATTCAAATGGAAGCAAATGGGCTCTAGTAATAGGCAAAAAACTCACTGGAAAAATAAGTACATAATATAATTCAGAATATCAAATACTGAAATTGTGATTTGAACGTTACTTTTCTCTAAGATGAAAGATAAAAGTAAAGGTATTATAGTAATTAGTATTGTAAGTACAGTAATATAAATAGTTACAGAAATAAAAATATGAAATTTAAGACATTAAAATGTGAGGAGGGGGAAATATGTGTTTTTATATATAAACAAAGCTATGTTTTTTTATTTTTTTGTTTTTATTTTTTGAAAGGCAGAGTGAGACAGTGACAGGGAGAGAGAGACAGAGAGAAAGGTCTTCCTTTTTCCATTGGTTCACCCCCCAAAATGGCTGCTAAGGCCAGCGTGCTGTACCGATCTGAAGCCAGGAGCCAGGTGCTTCCTCCTGGCCTCCCATGCGGGTGCAGGGCCCAAGGACCTGGGCCATCCTCCACTGCCCTCCCAGGCCACAGCAGAGAGTTGGACTGGAAGAGGAACAACCGGAACAGAATCCGGCACCCCAACCGGGACTAGGACCCGGGTGCCGGCGCCGCAGGGGGAGGATTAGCCTAGTGAGCCATGGTGCTGGCAGCTATGTTGCTATAATTTCCAGTTAATTTGTAATATCTGAGACATTTTCTGTAAGCTCCATGGTAACCAGAACTACAAAAACAGAGAGAAAAGAATTACACTACAGAAAATCATCAAACCACAAAGAAATACAAGAGAAAAAGAAAAGAAAAAAAAAATCTAAGAAACGTCTGGAGAAAAATAGCAAGTTTACATCCTACCTATCAATGTGCACTGCACCCCATAAATATGTCTATTGCTAAAAATATGATGTTAAAAGATAAATGGCCATTGCTCATTTCTTTACAGGATGGTTTTGTTGTTGAGTTTCTTCAAGTCCTTATAAATTCTGGATTCTAATAAAGATATTGGATACATAATTTGCAAATATTTACTGTCATTCTGTCAATTGCCTCTTCAGTTTCTTGACTGTTCCTTTGCTGTGCAGAGACTTCTTGATGCAATGCACAAGATTAGTCTATGTTTCCTTTTATTGCCTGTGATTCTGGGGTCTTATCCAATACATTTTGCCTATACCACTGTCTTGCATTGTATCCCTATGTTTTCCTCTCATAACTTGATGGTTTTAAGTCTTAGGATTAGAGCCATGATCCATTGTGGGTTAATTTTTGTATAGGATGTGAGTTAAGGATTTAATTTCATATTTCTGGATGTAAAGACCCAATTTTCCCAGCACCATTTGTTGCAGAGACTTTACTTTCTCCAAAGAGTGGTGTTAGCTCACTATCAATGATTAGCTTGTTGTAGATGTATGGATTAACTTCTGGGTTTCTAATCTATTCTGCTGTTTCCCATGTCTGTTTTTGTGCCAATATGAGGTTATTTTGATTATAACAGATCTGTAATATGTGTTTAAATCTGTTATTGTGCTGGCTCTGGCTTTGTATTTATTGTTTAATTAATTTTGGCTATTTGGTGTCTATTTTTTTTTTTGACAGGCAGAGTGGACAGTGAGAGAGACAAACAGAGAAAAAGGTCTTCCTTTTTCCGTTGGTTCACCCTCCAATGGCCATTGTGGCCAGTGCGCTGTGGCCGGTGCACCACGCTGATCCGAGGCCTGGAGCCAGGTGCTTCTCCTGGTCTCCCATGCGGGTGCAGGGCCCAAGGACTTGGGCCATCCTCCACTGCATTCCCAGGCCACAGCAGAGAGCTGGACTGGAAGAGGAGCAACTGGGACAGAATCCGGCGCCCCGACCGGGACTGGACCTGGTGTCTGGGGCTGCACGTGGAGGACTAGCCTAGTGAGCCACGGCACTGGCCGATTTGGTGTCTTTTTAGTTTCCACATGACTATTAGGATTTTTTTTCCAGCTCTGAGAAGAATATCCTTGGTGTTATGATTGAGATTGCATTGAATCTGTGAAGTTCATTAGGTCGTATGAATGTGTTGGATTGTTTTCTCCATTTTAATTCTATTAGTTAGTGTTAGCAGACACTAGTCTTGTTTATGTGATCGCTTTGACTCTTAGACCTATCATTATGATCAATTATGAACTGAAACTGATCATTTGACTACTGAGATGGCATTGGTACCTGCCACCTTGAAGAGAATGAATTGGAATCCCGTGGCACATTTCTACTCTACCATTTGGGGCAAGTCCAATTGAGCATGTGCCAAACTGCACATCTCCTCCCTCTCTTATTCCCACTCTTATATTTAACAGGAATCACTTTCAGTTAAATTTAAATGCCTAAGAATAATTGTGTATTAATTAAAGAGTTCAACCAATGGTATTAAGCAGAACAAAAAATACTAAAAAAATAAAGTATTAAGTTGTTCCTTTACAGTTAGGACAAGGGCTGATCAAGTCACTGTTTCTCATGGTGTCCATTTCACTTCAACAGGTTTCCTTTTAGGTGCTCAGTTAGTTGTCACCGTTCAGGGAGAAAATATTATATTTGTCCCTTTGAGACTAGCTCATTTCACTCAGCATGATGTTTTCCAGATTCCTCTATTTAATTGTAATTGAACAGATTTCATTGTTTACTGCTGTATAGTATTCTATAGAGTACATGTCCCAGAATTTCTTTATCCAGTCTTCTGTTGATGGGCATTTAGGCTGATTCCAGGTCTTAGCTATTGTGAATTGAGCTGCAGTGAACATTCAGGTGGAGGCAGATCTTTTATTTGCCAATTTAATTTCCTTTGGGTAAATTCCAAGGAGTGGGATGGCTGGGTTGTATGGCAGGGTTATTTTCAGGCTTCTGAGAAATCTCCAAACTGATTTTCATAGTGGCTTTACCAGATTGCATTCCCACAAACAGTGGGTTAGTGTCGCTTTTTTTTGCCAAATCCTTGCCAGTATCTGTTGTTGGTAGATTTCTGTATGTGAGCCATTCTAACAGGAGTGAAGTGAAACCTCATTGTGGTTTTGATTTTCATTTCCCTGATTGCCAGTGATCCTGAACATTTTTTCATGTGCCTGTTGGCCATTTGGATGTCCTCTTTTGAAAAATGTCTATTGAAGCCGGCGCCGTGGCTCAATAGGCTAATCCTCCACCTTGCGGCGCCGGCACACCGGGTTCTAGTCCCGGTTGGAGCGCCGGATTCTGTCCCGGTTGCCCCTCTTCCAGGCCAGCTCTCTGCTATGGCCAGGGAGTGCAGTGGAGGATGGCCCAGGTGCTTGGGCCCTGCACCCCATGGGAGACCAGGAAAAGCACCTGGCTCCTGGCTCCTGCCAGGATCAGCGCGGTGCGCCGGCTGCAGCGGCGGCCATTGGAGGGTGAACCAGCGGCAAAAGGAAGACCTTTCTCTCTCTGTCTCTCTCTCTCACTGTCCACTCTGCCTGTCAAAAAAAAAAAAAAAAAAAAAAAAAAAAATAGAAAAATGTCTATTGAGGTCCTTGGCCCATCTCTTAAGTGGGTTGTTTGTTTAGTTGTTGTGGAGTTTCTTGATCTCTTTGTAGATTCTTGTTATTAATCCTCTATCGGTTGCATAGTTTGCAAATATTTTTTCCCATTCTATTGATTGCCTCTTCACTTTCCTGGCTGTTTCTTTTGCAGTACAGAAACCTCTCAATTTGATGCAATCCCAATTGTTAATTTTGGCTTTGATTGCCTGTGCCTCTAGGGTCTTTTCCAAGAAGTCTTTGCCTGTGCAAAGACTTGTCTTCCATCCCCTGGTTCACTCCCGCAACTGGCTGCAATGGCCAGGGCTTCGCCGATCTAAAGCCAGGAGCCAGGAGCTTCTTCTGGGTCTCTCACATTGGGTGCAGGAGCCTAAGTACTTGGGCCATCTTCTATTGCTTTCCCAGGCCATAGCAGGAAGCTGGATCAGAAGAGAAGCAGCCGGGACTAGAACCAGCATCCATATGGGATGTTGGCACTTTAGGCCAGGGCTTTAACCTTCTGCACCACAGCGATGGCCCCGATTGTAGTTGCTTTTGAGAGAAACAGCTTTACACCAAGAGCCAGAGAATTCATCCTACTTCTGGAAAGTGTTTTCAGACCAAATACAGAAATGTCCTACATGCCCACCAGGTACAAGAATTAATATGGTCAGTCTGCTTTCTTTGAAAAGAGTGACCCCAAGGATGTTATTGAAGTCATTGATAAACATTGTCCTCATTACAGATGACCCTTCTTATTGACAAGTCACTGAGTGCATTATTTATTTTTATAGCCTTTGTGTAATTGGAAGTTGCTATTGCTATGTCTCCATGGGCACTATTTTCTTCATTATGTATATTCTGTGAAATTTTAATTTGTTGGATATTAGTTCATATTGTGGGTTCCACAGTTCACAATTGTTTAATCTGTATGTTTCATGGTCTATTTTTATAATTTTAATTTGTTATTTTCTTGTTTTCTTTTAAATCTTGAAATATGTTTATTAAATATACCTTTTCTTTGTAGATTAAATTATAACAATAATTTTGGGATTATTTATAATGACAAAATTTTTGCCTAACATTCAGATTTTCTTGTCTTATTGCTTGAATGCTGCATATTATATTGGTTGAATCCATCATTTTCCTGAAGAGTTTTCAGCTTTTGTTTTTAGGCAGGCATTGTAACAGGTGTATCATCTTCACTGTTTCAAAGATTATACTTAAGATGTATTAATACTGCTTTAGAGTAGCCTTGACTGTAAGACTAGTGTGCTCTTCTTCCTTGGAAGTCATGTTGAATAATCATTTTTATGTGTTGTTGGATTGGATTTGCTTGTATTTTTGAGAATTTTTTATGTGTCCATGTTGGGAATTGGCCTTTTCTTTTGTTGCTCTATCTTTGTATGATTTTGGAATCAAGATAATGCTGGCTTTATAGAAGGAGATGAGAAGAGTTCTATTTCATTAAAAAAAAGAACAGATTGAAATGACTTGGAATTAGGTCTTGCTTATAAAGTTTTTTTTTTTTAAATTCAGCAGAGAAGCCATCCAGTCCTGAACTTTTCTTTACCAGGAATCCTTTTCTTGCTTATTTGATCACATTACTTGTTTTTCATTTGTTCATAGTTTCATTGTTGGTTTCTATGTCTTCATGGTTCAATCTTGAAGATATGATTAAGGGCCATAGTCAGTAAACCTGGAGTTAATCAGAAGGAATGTCATCCTGAGTGTGCATATACTAATCATACGAGTGCTATTTTAATCATCTTATTTTAATTATACATATTTATGGAGCATGTTGTTATAATCCGACACATGTATTTGACAAGAACTTCAAGTCAAGTTAGTTAGCATCTCCATCTCTTTAAGCCTGTGAGCTGTCCAGAGGTCAGAAATGTTAGAAAGGTACTGGCTTGGAAGAAGTAAGCTGCCATGATTTGAGAGAGTCATGTGACCAGATCCTGAAGGGAATTTTTAAAAGCCAAGAACAAGCCCTGGAAGACATCTGGCAAGAAAATAAAAGCTTCAAATCTGAAATCAGCCAAAACTTTATTCTATAAATAACCATTGAGCCCTGAAGAAGATTATAATTTTTTATGAAATGGCATCTCCAGCCAATACCTTGATTTCCTCCTAGTAAAACCCAGAGGAAAGAAGCCATTAGTGCTGGCCTTCCAGTCCACAGAATTTGGACATAATAAGTAGGTATTATTTTTAAGCCACCAGGGCGTTGCTTTTAATTTTTTAAACACAGAAATAAAAATAGCAAACGTAGTGTTGAAAGTAAAATAGCAAAATATTGGTCCCTTGAGTTGAGACTACTTGAAGGTACAAAGAAGTAATATCTCATTGAAAAAAATTTTGTATTGATTTTATTAGAGACATGTCTTTTACAGGTTCTCACTCAGAATCTAGAATAAATCTAGTTTTTCTATTCTTTTTCTTCCCGATCTTGTCCAGAGCCTTCGCTTAGTCTATATTACTCTCTCCTCTCCTGTATTATTTTTAAGATGTAAATGACTGTGAAAGTGAAGAATAAAGAGCAATAACCATGAACATTGCCTTTCACTTTATTTCTTTATCTTTCCTTATAAACTTCCTAGGGAAATCTAGTTATATAATGGAGAAAGAGTCAAAAGAAACATATCCCAAATCATAATTACATTGAAGGAATAAGTTTCTTGTGTTACACAGCATAGTGAAGTGACTGTGGTTCACAATATCCTATTCTATCTTTTATGAGCAAATAGAAGGAACTCCAATCAGAAAATAATGTAGAGAAGGGAAAATGGTGATTTCCCTGACTTGATGAGTATTATATACATGCACTGAAATGTCACAGTATAGACCATAAAAATATACTATTACTGTTAACAAGTGACTTTCAAAGATAACATATTGCATATGAGTAAATTGATGAAAATAAAAAACAGATATATGTTTAAATACAAGTATATTTTCAATTTTGACAGGTTCACAAATTGCTCCATTTGAATGCTATGAAGAAATACAATCTCAAATGGATAGGTATGGGAACTGTGGTAAACATGAAGGCAAATATAGGACCTGTGCACGGAGGTATGTTATAAAAATGTTAACACTTTTTCTTTTCCTTTTATTTTTTAACACTTTATTTCAGAATAGTTTTAAATTTACAAAATAGAAATTGTGAAGTATTATAAAGAATTCCCACATATCTCACAACCACTCTCCCCTGTATTTATTACAGTTAGTGAACCATAGAAGATTTCTTTATTTTTCTCAGAATCCTTCTAAACTTCATTCCTTCAGAGTCTAGAAATCAACATTTTGTGTTCAAATTGAAATTAGTTTTAACTCTTACTTGTGAGAGACACATGTGGTATTTGTCTTTCTCTGTCTTGCTCATTTCATTCAACATAATGTCCTCTAGTTACAAATGGCAGTTTTGTTATTTTTCATGAATGAATAATATTCCACTTTGTATAAATGTCACCTTTTTTTTCATCCGTTCATCTGATGATTGACACCTTTGGTGGTTCCATATCTTGGCCATTGTAAATAGCACTGCATTTAGCATGGTGGAGTAGGTATCTCTTTGATACAATAATATCATGGCTTGTATATATACCCAGTAGTGTAATTGCTGAATCATATGGCAAATATATTTCCAGTTTTTAAATAAATCTCCATACTGTTTTCCATGGTTGTTGCACTAATTTAAATTCCCAAATTAACATCCATAATGCATGTGTTCCCCTTTTCTCCACATCCTTGCCAGCATTTGTTCCTCTCTGTATTTTGGATAGTAGTCATTCTGACAGGTATGAGCTAATAATTTCATTTTGGTTTTCATTTACATTCCCTTTATGGATAGTTAAATTGAGCATTTTATCAGATATTTGTTGACCATTTGTATTTCTTCTTTGGAGTATTTACTATGAAGGTTACTTCACTATTGTTAACCAGATTGGTTGATTTTAATCTATTTTTATTAAAAATCATTAGTGAAAACACAATATGTGTCATTCCACTGTTGTCTGTGTACTTTGTGTCTTTTATGTTTTGGTTTGGTTTGTGTTTCTAAGATCTAATGCTGTCTTCTTTTCTTGTTATTTTTATTTTAGACATTGGTATAAAGAAGAGACTTCATGTATTTCACATATACAATTTTAAGCACATGTTGATACTTTCTACTGTTGTTGCTTTCCCCAAGCCTCAATGCCTCTTTAACTTTTTTCCTGTTACTTTTTTTGATAATATAATTTCAATTTACTTTATAATCACAGGCTTAATCCTCTACTGTATAGTGAATTCTTCTAGTAAAAAGTAGAAGGAAAATTATTCTGTTAGAGTACAGACAAAAGCTGTATTAATTACTCAAAAGATGTGAATTTCATTCATGCATTAGGCTGTTTGTGCTCTATGTATTAGCTGTCACAAACCAGAGAACACACATGAACACACATGTCTTTTGGGGTCTGCTTTATTTCACACATGTCTTTTGCGGTCTGCTTTATTTCACTAAGCACATAGTTTCCATTGACATCCACTGTGTTGGAGAAAAGATTTCATTCTTTTTTACGGCTGAGTAGTATTCTGTCTTAATTATATTCTACATTTGCTTTATCTAGCCTTCAGTTGATGGACATCTGGGTTGATACCATGTCTTAGCTATTGTGAACTGAGCTGCTAGAAACCTAGAACTAGTGATTTCTCTTTCACATGATGATTTCATGTCATTTGGGTATATTCCCAAGAGTGGGATGCTGTTCATATGGTAGTTCTATTTCGTATTTCTGAGGAATCTCCATACTGTTTTCCACCAGGGTTGTAATAGTTTGCATTCCCACCAAAAATATATTAGGATTTTTTTTATCCACCTACTCACAAATAAGGGGAGATTTTATTGTGATTTTTATTTGCATTGCCCTGATGGCTAATGACACTAAGCATTTTTTGTGTGTGCTGTTGGCTGTTTGTATTTTGTCATTTGAAAAATTCCAGGTTATGTCCTCTGTCAATTTCTTAATGGGATTGTTTTGTTGTTGTTGTTGTTGTTACTGAGTTTCTTGAACGCCTTATGTATTTTGGGTAGTATTTGTCAGATGTGTTGTTCAGTTTGTTGAGTGTGTCCTTTGCTGTGTAAAAACTTAGTTTAAGGTAGTCTTTGTTATTTTGCCTTTATTGCCTTGCTTCTGGGGTCTTACCCAAGAAACTTCTGTCTATGCCAATGTCTTGTAATGTTTCCCCTGTGTTTTCATCTAGTAATTTGATGGTTTCAGGGCTTAGATTTAGATCATGGATCCACTGTGAGTAGATTTTTGTATAACAAGTCAGGAAGGGTTTTCTTTTTTTAATACTGCATGCAGAGATCCATGCAGTATTCCCAACACCATTTGTTGAAGAGACTGTCTTTTCTCCAGGAAGAGATTTAAACTAATTTACCAAAGATTAGCTGGTTGAAGATGTGTGGATTAATTTCTAGGGTTTCTAACATATTCCACACCTAGATGTTATGATTATAACTGCCCTATAATATGTTTTGAAATATGTTATTGCAATTCCTCTAGCCTCACTTTTATTGTTTAAGATTGCTTTAGCCTGTATTTCCTTGTGAGTTTTTTTCTTCAAGATTTGAAGAATTTTCTTGGCATTTTTTAGCGGAATTTCATTGACTCTGTTCATTGCTTGGAGAGTATGGATGTTTCTCTCATTAGTATTTTGTAATTTTCATTGTAGTAATCTTTCACATCCTTGGTTAAATTTATTCCAAGATATTTGAATTTTTGTAGCTACTGTGAATTATATTGTTCTAGAAGTTCTTTCTCTGACATGGCATTGTGTATAAAATGCTATTGATTTTTCTTTGTTAATTTTGTATTCTGTAACTTTGCCAAACTTTTTTGAGTTCCAATAATACCTTTTAATTTCATTTTAATTGTTATTTTGATTAATATTTAACTGATTCAATATAATTTGTAGAACTAGTCTAAGAATATAATGATATTACCTTCCCCTCTCCCTTCCTCTTCACATCCCTTCTTTTTTCTAACTTTCTTTTCTCTCTCTATATTTTTGAGGTAACCTTTTAAATTCACATTATAGTAAAAAGGCTTAAAATTGCACTGAATAAGAAGTTTAACAAGGGGAACAATTTTATGTCGTAGTGGGTAAAGCTACCACCTATAGCATCGACAACACATATGGGAACTGCTCCACTTCTGATCCGGGTCCTTGCTAATGCACCTGGGAAAGAAGTGGAGGATTGCACAAGTACTTGAGCCCCTGCATCCAGGCAGAGGACCTGGAAGAAGCTTCTGGCTCCTGGCTTTGGATCAGCCCAGCTCTAGCCATTGTGGGCATTTGGGCAATGAACTAGCAGATGGAAGATCTCTCTCTATGTCTCTATTCTAGATAAATTTCCTTGCACTGATGTAAGGAATGTATATTCTGCAAATGTAGGATGAAATGCTTTGAAGATTTCAATTGGATACTTTTGTTCAATAATGTAGATTAGCTCTGTCGTTTCTTTGTTAATTTTTGTTT